>NW_021299184.1:0-1896 GCF_002162155.2 Triticum dicoccoides
CCACCAATCTGAACCGCCACTCGGTAGTCCTCAAGCCAAGTTTCAGGCTTAGACTCGCCAGTGAACTTGCTGACTCCTGTTGCCAACCTGAAATTGGGAGGGATAACTGCGGCTCTGATAGCTCTGCTGAAACATTCAGGACCAGAAACATGCACTCGAATGCTTGTGGGCGCATCTCTGTCGAGTCCACCTCGATGGGCTCTGTTTCGGTCGACCAAACCTTGCACGATAATGGATCGCGCGTCGAAGCCTGGTTCTCGGGGGTCGACTGGAACTCTTCGTCCCGTACTGGGCTGACGCCTGTCATCTTGCTGCCGAGGAGCGTAAGACCCACCCCTCGGAGGGGAATTGGGCACTCGACGCCTATCATCTCGGTCGAGTCGGTCACCATATTGGTCTCGCCGATTCTCGCGCCCTTCACGCCGCGGAGGCGATCTGGGGCTGTGAGCCGACTGAACCGTATTCGCAGCGACGGATCGACTGTGAATTCTGTTGCACGACTGCGACACGGCCGAATTCTGATCTCCTGCTGCCCGGAGCAGATCCCTGATCTGCATCAAGCCTCTGCCAGCTTCCGACTGAGAGGGCTGGATGGACTCTGCTATACGGGTCGCAGCTGCTAAATTCTGAATTGGGGTTCGATATACCTGAGTCGGCGGGAAGAGTTGACGTCGACTGGTGTCGGGAACTCGTTGCCGCGCGCGCTTGTTGAGTGCTCGCTGAAGATTCTCCAGTCGAGTGCGTTCGGCCAAATTGGCCAAACGTGCCTCCTCCAAGGCGCGAGCCTCGGGGGTTTCTCCTGCGATGGGAGTACGCAGGGCATCCACGTTCCTGCGGCGAAGTTCCTCTCTTTGTAGAGAGTCGAGTAGCTCGGGCTGGTACTCTTCGTGGTCTCGTGCGGGGTCGCCTCCGTCGCCTGCTCCACCATCACGGGCGAAGACAGGGAGACTGCGGGGCCCGTCGACCATCAGGATTTCCGCCGCTGGATCACTGCTATCACACTCGGATGCGGTCTCTACGGAGCCAGTCGACAGATCGAACAGGCCGTAGAGAGATTCGTCGGGCTCGATTGCCGCAACTTGGGTGGTGGCCGTCTGGCGAGCCACCGCGTGCCTCACCCACCGCTGAATCCTCGACCGGCCCGATCGCTTGCGCTGGCGGAAGACCGAGAGGGTGGCCGATGGGGGAGTCGACCGATACGGGGTCGACGGTTGCCGCAGCAGAACGCCGTGGACACATGCGCGAAAATGCATCGCACCGCTGGCGGGGAGCGCATCAACGTCGAGTGGAGCCTCCTGGAGCCAGGCGGAGTTGTCGGCGATGAAGGTGAGAGCGCCAAGACGGATTTCTCGACCCTCGACCAAAACTCCAGCAGCCACCATGATGAAATTACTCGGAAGAATCGCATCTTCTCCACAAAATTGCTAAAACACCGGCCCCAAGGTGGGCGCCAACTATCGTGGTTCTAAGTCTGACAGTAGAGTCGGGGGTAGGTATGGAGAGGCAAGGTTCTAGCTATGGAGAGGTTGTAAACACAAGAGATGTACGAGTTCAGGCCCTTCTCGGAGGAAGTAAAAGCCCTACGTCTCGGAGCCCAGAGGCGGTCGAGTGGATTATGTGTATATGAGTTACAGGGTGCCGAACCCTTCTGCCTGTGGAGGGGGTGGCTTATATAGAGTGCGCCAGGACCCCAGCCAGCCCACGTAATGAAGGGTTTAAGGTGTATTAAGTCCGGGGCGTTACAGGTAACGCCCCACATAAAGTGTCTTTAACTATCATAAAGTCTACTTAACTACAGGCCGTTGCAGTACAGAGTGCCTTTTGACCTCCCGGTAGTCGAGTGAGTCTTCGTGGTCGAGTCCTTCAAGTCAGTCGAGTGAGTCTCTCGTTGGTCGA
>NW_021299185.1:0-1896 GCF_002162155.2 Triticum dicoccoides
CCACCAATCTGAACCGCCACTCGGTAGTCCTCAAGCCAAGTTTCAGGCTTAGACTCGCCAGTGAACTTGCTGACTCCTGTTGCCAACCTGAAATTGGGAGGGATAACTGCGGCTCTGATAGCTCTGCTGAAACATTCAGGACCAGAAACATGCACTCGAATGCTTGTGGGCGCATCTCTGTCGAGTCCACCTCGATGGGCTCTGTTTCGGTCGACCAAACCTTGCACGATAATGGATCGCGCGTCGAAGCCTGGTTCTCGGGGGTCGACTGGAACTCTTCGTCCCGTACTGGGCTGACGCCTGTCATCTTGCTGCCGAGGAGCGTAAGACCCACCCCTCGGAGGGGAATTGGGCACTCGACGCCTATCATCTCGGTCGAGTCGGTCACCATATTGGTCTCGCCGATTCTCGCGCCCTTCACGCCGCGGAGGCGATCTGGGGCTGTGAGCGGACTGAACCGTATTCGCAGCGACGGATCGACTGTGAATTCTGTTGCACGACTGCGACACGGCCGAATTCTGATCTCCTGCTGCCCGGAGCAGATCCCTGATCTGCATCAAGCCTCTGCCAGCTTCCGACTGAGAGGGCTGGATGGACTCTGCTATACGGGTCGCAGCTGCTAAATTCTGAATTGGGGTTCGATATACCTGAGTCGGCGGGAAGAGTTGACGTCGACTGGTGTCGGGAACTCGTTGCCGCGCGCGCTCGTTGAGTGCTCGCTGAAGATTCTCCAGTCGAGTGCGTTCGGCCAAATTGGCCAAACGTGCCTCCTCCAAGGCGCGAGCCTCGGGGGTTTCTCCTGCGATGGGAGTACGCAGGGCATCCACGTTCCTGCGGCGAAGTTCCTCTCTTTGTAGAGAGTCGAGTAGCTCGGGCTGGTACTCTTCGTGGTCTCGTGCGGGGTCGCCTCCGTCGCCTGCTCCACCATCATGGGCGAAGACAGGGAGACTGCGGGGCCCGTCGACCATCAGGATTTCCGCCGCTGGATCACTGCTATCACACTCGGATGCGGTCTCTACGGAGCCAGTCGACAGATCGAACAGGCCGTAGAGAGATTCGTCGGGCTCGATTGCCGCAACTTGGGTGGTGGCCGTCTGGCGAGCCACCGCGTGCCTCACCCACCGCTGAATCCTCGACCGGCCCGATCGCTTGCGCTGGCGGAAGACCGAGAGGGTGGCCGATGGGGGAGTCGACCGATACGGGGTCGACGGTTGCCGCAGCAGAACGCCGTGGACACATGCGCGAAAATGCATCGCACCGCTGGCGGGGAGCGCATCAACGTCGAGTGGAGCCTCCTGGAGCCAGGCGGAGTTGTCGGCGATGAAGGTGAGAGCGCCAAGACGGATTTCTCGACCCTCGACCAAAACTCCAGCAGCCACCATGATGAAATTACTCGGAAGAATCGCATCTTCTCCACAAAATTGCTAAAACACCGGCCCCAAGGTGGGCGCCAACTATCGTGGTTCTAAGTCTGACAGTAGAGTCGGGGGTAGGTATGGAGAGGCAAGGTTCTAGCTATGGAGAGGTTGTAAACACAAGAGATGTACGAGTTCAGGCCCTTCTCGGAGGAAGTAAAAGCCCTACGTCTCGGAGCCCAGAGGCGGTCGAGTGGATTATGTGTATATGAGTTACAGGGTGCCGAACCCTTCTGCCTGTGGAGGGGGTGGCTTATATAGAGTGCGCCAGGACCCCAGCCAGCCCACGTAATGAAGGGTTTAAGGTGTATTAAGTCCGGGGCGTTACAGGTAACGCCCCACATAAAGTGTCTTTAACTATCATAAAGTCTACTTAACTACAGGCCGTTGCAGTACAGAGTGCCTTTTGACCTCCCGGTAGTCGAGTGAGTCTTCGTGGTCGAGTCCTTCAAGTCAGTCGAGTGAGTCTCTCGTTGGTCGA
>NW_021299186.1:0-1731 GCF_002162155.2 Triticum dicoccoides
CTGTCCGCGCGGATCGCGTTCGACCTCGACCTCCACGTCGACCTCTCGCTCTTCACCGGCCTGATTCCGGTGGAGAATCTCACCCTCGTCGTCTAGGAGAGCCTGGTGGCGGTGGCTGGGGACGACGTGCCGGCGCTAGTGGCGTCCGCGGTGACCGAGGGCGCTGCGGTTGAGGACGTGGAGATGAGGGCCCTCGTCATGTACGAGGGCCCGACGGGCGGCGACGACGTGCCGGTGCCGCCTACGGTGACCGAGAGCACTGTGGTCACAGATGTGGAGATGGGGGCCCTCGTCGTCTACGAGGGCTCTGCGGCTGGAGACGGCTAGGTGACCGAGGTCGGGGTTTTGGCCACGCTGGACGACGAGCCGCAGGGTGAGGCTGGGCAGATCGTCTTGGCCGGCAACGCCGACCCCACTGGCGCTGGAGCTGTGCCACCTCCCCCTGCAGCAGCTGCCGCCCGGCGTCGGGACCCCGTGAGCCACTCGAGCCGGAGGGGCGACATGGTGCGGGCGTGGGTGAGCGCCCAGCTCCAGAAGAAACACGGCCTCCCCAGGCACCTGCCGCTGAGCTACATCAGGGAGAAGGTCCTGAGCAAGTCGGACGTGAGCCCAAAGCCCGCTCGCTTCCTCCTCCCGGCACGCGCACGCGCCCGCCTCCCCGCCTTCCTCTACCCCGCCGAGATCACCGCGTGCGGCTTCAACCAGGGTGAGAGCCAATTAGGTCCCCGGGGTGAGAGCCAGGCCGACGACATACCTGGGCGTGTCCTTGTCCGTCTACATCAGCAGCGGCTGGGGTCGTGGCCACAAGTCTAACCGCCAGAAGCTGAATAAATTCCATCAGAACGACGCTACTGCCATCAACGGTAAGGGGTATAGGAGGTTATGGTTGACTGCGGCCTGGAGGCCCGCGACGGCGGTGAGGAGTGGGCGTTCCGTTGGCCGCCTGGATCCGCCCCGTGTCTTCTGATTGCCAAGAAGGACGGCGTCCGCCCCGCCCAAAACCCGTAGAGTGTGTACTTCGATCCTCTCGTTGGGATCTCGTATTGCATGTCAACTGTGTCTGGCCGATGGTACTCTCCGGTCGTAGTGAGCTATGGCCTAGCGGTCTCTTGGTCTTTGGTGAAGTTGTTGTATCTTAGTGATCAGCTAGCTCTCCTTAAATATGTTGCAAGTACAATTCTGATTATGAATGCAATCTTTTCTATAACATTGTACTTACACTGGTAGGTGAGACACCCTTCATTTTTACAATCGTAACAAGGATTGGTGTGATTAATCGTACATGTTTAACATTTTTCAAATACATGTTTTTTAAATATATTTTTGCTGCCTACTTTTTTTCATACACATTTGCATACGTCTTGTATATATCTAGAACATTTTTTAACATGATTAACATTTGTCAAATACATCCTCTGTCCATAAATACTTGTCAGAGAAATGGATGTATTAGCTCTAGATACATTCATTTTTGTTCATTTTTCTGATTATTAACATGTTTTTGAACTTCTTTTGGACTACGTGTTAAATATTTTACGAATACACATTGAATTTAGTTTTGAAATGATACAAAACATTTTTTAAATTATGTGAATATTTTTTATGTTGTATAAATATTTTTTATAAAATGTCACAGACATATTTTTGAAACGCATGAACATAGTTTTAAACATAACGTAAATTTTGTTTGAATTCTATGTTTTGTTTAGAATTACACAAACATTTTTTTTT
>NW_021299187.1:0-4785 GCF_002162155.2 Triticum dicoccoides
CCGGGTGCCGTTAGGACCGGCGCTGAGAGCGACGCAGTGGTGCCCGCCGAGAGCGAGGCCGTGACGCCCGGCGCAGAGGCGGCGGTGGTGGAGGAGTTGGCGGGCAGCGGTGGTGGTGGCGGTGGAATTGGCGGAGACATGGTCGAAACCCGGTTACCTGATACCAAATTGGTAGGATCAAGTACTCTACCAGGTCTAGGGCGTAGGTGGTAAGGGAAGGATGGAGGGAGACGTGGCGAGGATCGGGCGCGCCGGCGGCAGGGCGCCGTCGCGGCTAGGAGAAGGGAGGCGGCTAGGGCTGTTGGCGGCTAGGGTTCCGGCTCCTCAGGGAGCCGGGCAATAGGAGATAATATTCTTCTTATTGCTTGCCTTCAAAAAGAGTCTTACAACCTATATTTATATCCTAGATAACTTGTAGAAGAATCAACCTAAGATAACTTGCCTAAGATAACTTGCCTAATCTGAAAATAAAAACTAAGATAACTTGCGGGCCTAAGCCGGCCGGCCATAACATGCGTTCTCCTGGCAGTATGGCATCTGTGAACGACTTGTGCTAGTTTTGTGTGGATAGTATACAAGTCCTTGTGAATGTTCAGCAAAAGTTGTACAATGCTCAGGGTTATATCAACCCCCTTTTGTTGAAACTTTTCTTCTTTTGATAAAATGATTTAAAAATGGTGACCTCTTCTATGTGTCCATCTGTTTTTTCCAGTGATTTTTGCAGTGTTTTTTTGTTTTCCGATACCATGAATCGATCATTACTAATTAATTTTTTGTGCTAGATTAGAATGTTTTTATTTGCACAATCATATATACAATGACTATAAGTTATTTTTTCTGTGCTAATCATCTGTTTTTTAGATAGGGATGAATGGATGAATAACTAGTTAAAATACGGTTTCTTTTCCCACCCCTTTTCAGTTCTGTGGATATGAAAACCCGACAAACCCTAATCCTGTGTTCAGTAGGGGTTGCTCAGTAGGGACGCTGTCTCTAGGCAGCAAATCAAATTTTTTGTGTGTACCTACGAGAGTCTAGGCAATATCCAGAGTTAATTGAGATAAAGGGTTTGTCTTTTCGTTTCTATTTTCTTGTGTCGATTTCACATCCACACCCTCATATGTGGCTATGAACATCCTAGAGAACCCTAATCTCTTGTATGCATAGACGCAGTTCTAGATAGCAGATTTACTATTCCTTTAGTACTTTGCAGAATATTTGGAATTCAGTAGGTGCAATCCTGATTTTTTTTTACTTCTTTCAACACTAATTTTTGAACTATGCTCGCAGTCAGTGCCATGAAAAAACCAATCTGTGCTTTTCATTTAGGTAGTGATTTTGCAGTGTATCTTGTGATTTGTTTAGTTCAGTATTTATAAAGCATGTACTCAAGACTTATCAGTCAATCGTCTGTTTGCCCTTTTTCTTGTAACATTTTTCGCTCAACAAATCGACCAACTGAATGTTCTTTCCGAACAATAAATATGTGAAAGCTGGAAACTAATAAGTCAGGTTGATCTTTTTTTACATTTTTGGAGCTAATCTTTTGTTATGACCTGGACAAAGAGTTGCAACAAAGAAAATTAACTGCTGCCTGCATCATCGAGTAAGAAAGGGCGGCACAAATCTCTAGTAAAGTTTGAGTTTGCTATGGTCATATGCTTAGCATGGAATTAGGTAGAATGATTTGTGTCCAGTTGCTGGTATAAATATAGTCATGCTAGTGGTGAGAGGGCTAGGTCGTTTCCTTAGTCCTATAGAAGGAGCTGCATAGTTATTGTACCCCATAGCATGTTTGCGCCAGGCTGCAGCGTGAAGCATTTGTTTGCTTGTAAAGCATTTTTTACCATGTCTATTGGAGAAATGTATGCACATGTTTGCCAAGTAGTAAGGGAGGCATATTGCTCCCCAGACAATCTATTTTCTGCTCAGCATGTGTGTGTGTCCACCACAGAAAGAGCTGAGAGTTTCAGATTGAGATGTTTGCGGCCAACATTATTCTCACGTGTACATTGGCTATCACACACAAGTCTATATAACATGTTTGGTTTGCCTTTTTTTTGACTATTTTCGTGATAGTTGTATATACATCAGTTTTCTTCAACATTTTTTCTCATTACTAATGTTTATCTTTACCTCTGCAGATTTTGACTGGTTTATGTAACTTAATTAACGCCACTATACTTTGTTGTCCCATCTGTAGTTCAGATTTTTGTGTGTTTTTTAAATGCAGGAACTGTTTTTATTCGTACAATGTCTAAACCCAAATCGCGCACCCCCTGATCTGTTCATTCTGTTCATTGATGTTTCTCCGAGATATAATTTTCCCACAGCAAAAAATCTTGTGTTTTGGACTTGCAGTAGAATGTTTTGGTGTTGGTATGTTAAACAAGTGAAAATTAGGTTCCCTTGATTCAGCGTCCTGACAACCAGCTTTATACATCTTTTTTCTTGAAAACATGATTCATCTTTTTTTTACAAATGTTTTTTAGCTATGTTTTTCTTTTCTTTTTCGAAAGGAGTACTTAGCCTACATGCGCATTGGTGGTTCGTGTCTTCGCAACGATGAGAAGAGCCTTTTCTTATCTTTTCTTTTTTGTATCTTTTCTTGTCTCATCGCATGACAAATGAGGTTATACCTGAATACACCAACCTCCTCATGTGGCAAAGGCCTCATCATCATAGTAGGCAAAGTAGGCGCACCCGACGTCCGTCCCACGAGGCATCCATGACAAAGTTGTTGAGCCACACAAGGAATAAAACGAGGTCGGCTAGGCTATGACCGTCTTTCCTCACCTACTATGTCTTCTTCCCTGCCGCTAATGTGTCCTTCTCTATCACTTGTGTCAAGACCTAGAATTTACAGCAGACATCACTTCTCTGAAAAGAGGAATAATTCAGTTGGCCCTGGACAAACCACCCGTAGAAGCTCGCCGCGGGACATAATGACGTGGTTGTACTGGAGCGAGTTGGAGTTGCGTTTCCATAACACCGCCAGTAGCGGACACAACGCCCATCGACCATGGGCATCTCCCAAGGCTTGTTGGCTCCACGACAGTAGTGATCGGACATACTGGGCTAAACATGTTCTGTATCATGCTTTACCCTGGAATGTTTTTGTTGGACCTTCGTTTCTCACAGGGTTCACACTTCACAGTCACGGACCCACTACTACACATATGCTGAAAAAGTCAAAAAAACTAATGTACATGCGACGCGAGGGAATACAACAGGTCTCTCCAACCAGGGACGGTCTTGAAATTTTGGGGGCCCGGGGCGAATCCAAAACTAGGGGCCCCTAGAATAAAAAATATAGTAATAATAAAAGATATATGCACATATAAAATATTACCGATAATCACTTAAATACATAAAAACAATATACATATGAGATAATTATAGATTTCACCTTTAAAAAGTTCTAAAATTCCTCGATGTATAGTCACTTACGACAGCGCCGAGGTCAATCTCATCAAATAATTTCCTCTTCATGCATAATTTTTCAAAGCCATTTAAACTTCGTAGTGTCATTGTTGATCTCAAATAGTTCTTCAATAATTCTATCTTTGA
Source organism: Triticum dicoccoides (assembly GCF_002162155.2). Taxonomy (NCBI): domain Eukaryota; kingdom Viridiplantae; phylum Streptophyta; class Magnoliopsida; order Poales; family Poaceae; genus Triticum; species Triticum dicoccoides. The sequence goes on from NW_021299187.1 coordinate 3,571, forward strand.
AAAACTTCTTTCGACCGATGCGACAGTTATATGGAACTGTAAATAAGATGACAAGCAACACAGGCATTAAGATAAACGTCGACTTCACATGTTTGAAATTACCATAGTAGACATTACACTATCTGACAAAGTGAAATTGATAATCTTTTTTATGAAAAAAAAGCAAAAACAGATGATCATCAACACTAGCGGTTTGTGTTTGTGCACCTGTTCAAATAATTATACTATTAGGGCTAGTTACATTTTTATCACTGATATTGATATCAACATTTTCGTCTTGTTCATATTCAGAATTCCCGTCAATTTGTTCCTCTTCCTCCACAACAATCCCTGATTCACCATTTGGGATCAACGAAGCACCGGTATTAGTTTTGAAATTTTTATCAAGTGCATCCCTCTGATTGTATCAACTCATCTAAACACCGTATTGTCTGTTTTCAACATGTTAAAAATAAAGAAAAAATGGCATCAAAGATTAATTGGTGCCAGCTATGCACCATGTATGCAAAGGATAAATTACTTAATCAGCAGTACTAAACTCATCGAGAGTAGGGCGTAGGGACTAGTAGTAATATAATATACCTTAGATGGATCATCGTTGGTGGTATGTAGGGCGTTCAGCGATGAGCCTATAGACGATGTGGCGCTCGACGAATCGGCGATGCCTGTGTGCATGTTCGTCGCCTGAAGTCGGGAGAGAAAGCAGCGCCGCCTAGTACTGACTGCATCTTGCGATCCGGAAGCACAGGAATAGAGATCGGCATCGACAGGCGGCGAACTGGCGACCGGACTTAGGAAAGAAATTAAGAGAGAAAAAGACGGCGTAGGATCTGGAGATTGCTCCATGATGAAATAGGAAAGATCGCTACCTTTGCGTGATTCCATGACACATACTTTAGAGCATCTCCAACCGCCGCGCTAAGCTAGCGCCACGCCGTAAATTAGGCCGTTTTAGCGCGCGCGCTACGCGGCGGGTCGTTCCAGCGGGCGCGCAAAAACGGCGCGCGCGCTATAACGGGTTGGGCGCGCGGTTGAAAACACTTACCCACGCAGCGTATTTCGGGCGCCAGCTACAGCGCGCGGCACACTCGAGCGCTCGCGCCGCACTCTCTCCTCTCCTCGTCCTACGCCCCGCGCGCGCCGGCGCCGGCGCCCTGCCACCCACCCATGGACGCGCACACCGGCGCCCCGCTCACCCCGCTGTACAGCCGCGAC
>NW_021299188.1:0-690 GCF_002162155.2 Triticum dicoccoides
CAAGTAGTTTTTGAAAATGAGTGAAATGGTAAAGTTAAGACTTGTCCAAATGTATCTGTGATTGATCTTGTTATGGATACGAATATATATTAAAAAACATTCAAAAAGAGATATGTCATTCATTCCAGAAACATATTTCACTTATTAAAAAACTGATTTCTCTCATTGAAAATATGGATTTCACTCTGTTTAGAAAATAACATTTTCACTCATTTCATAAAAGTGATTTTAATCAGTATAGTTATATTTCACAAATATCAGTTGGTCAGTTTGACTAACGATTTCTCTCATTTATGTGAAATTGATATTAAAAAATGTGAAACTGGTTCTTTCAGTAATGCAAAACAGATGGTATCAAACTACAAAAGAAATATTTTTTAATACACGCGAAACTATTTTTTCTTCAAATATGTGTGTTTCAGTGATGAGTAGATGTGAAATATATATGACTTGTAGTAAAAAGATGTGAAATAGATTTCAATTTTATTGAGAATGTAAGATTGTTTATATCAAAATATCTGAAATCAATGTCATCCAAAATATACGAAACAAATTGGTCCACTTAAAAAAGGTGAAGCCGATATCTTACAAAATAGGAACTGGATTCTTACAAAATATGTGGAGCAGATTGTAATAAAATTGTTTTCGCTCAGTTCAAAACACAGAATTCACTCATTTCACTCGATTTCA
>NW_021299189.1:0-1319 GCF_002162155.2 Triticum dicoccoides
CCCTGCATCGCCGTCACGTCGCCGTTCCCCTCCTCGGACTCCGACCACCGTCGCCGTCGATTCGCCGTCTCCAGCGCGTCCCCGAGCCCGCTTCGACGCCCACTGCAACCGCGGTGAGCTACGCCACCGTTTACCCCTCTTCTCCCCCTCGTTACCTCACCGCAGCCTCCTCCCCACCACGGCCGAACCTCCGCCGTCGCCGAGCTCGCCGTCGACGCAGCTCCGGTGACCATTTGGTCACCCCGGCGAGTCCAACGAGTTCGTAAGGCTCCGTAGAGCATCCCTAGCGCCTCACTTAGCTCGCCTTCGAGCTCCAACCCCGTTTCCGTGCACGACCGAACTCCGGTGGCCGCAGCCGAGCTCGCCGCCGTCGACTCCGGCCACCTCAGGCCCGGCTACCACCACCGTTCGACGCGCGGGAGCAAGGGCTCTCCAACGAGCCCAAGCACAGCCTCGCCCGTGCCCTGTAGCGCGATCCCGCATCACGCCGCCGTCTCGGACCTCGCCGGCGTCATGTCGCCGGTGGGGTTTGACTTGTCCGACCTGGGGTTTGACCCCCCAGGGTCACTGACGCGTGGGCCCTGTCGGCCAGGTGGACATCATTAGCGCTAACCACTGTTAGTTAACCCCCTGACACTGACCAGTGGGCCCCAGCGCCACTAATTAGTAATTAGGATTAATTTAACTCTGTTTAACCCCCCCTGTCACTGACGTGTGGGCCCCACACGTCAGGTTTGACCTCAGCCAGCCGCAGTTGACCACTGACGTCATGCTGACGTCATGCTGGCGCAATAATCATATTTCTGGATTTAAATTAAATCAGGAAATTCCAGAATATTATTTAAACTTCAAAAATTCATAACTTTTATTCTGTAACTCCAAATTGGACAAATTATATATGAAAAATGATCAGAAAAATCCAATCTATCCATCTGTACTATTTTCATGCATGATCAAACAAGTTAAATTGATGTTTTAAGCAGAACAAGGAAAAGCACTTTAAAAGGCCATGTTTGAGTTTGAAATTTGAATCTTTGATTCAAATTTGTTCAAACCCTTCTGGTTTTAGTTGCATTAGCCCAACACACTCATATTGCCATGTCTCATGCATGCATCATATTGTTGCACATTGTTTGGTGATGGTTGTGTATCGGTGTCCTTTGCGACAGGTTCTGCCTCCGAGGAGTACCGTGATTACCCTAACGAAGAACCGTATCAGTGCATCGAACCATCAGGCAAGCAACCAACCATTTGATCATATCGATACAATCCCATGTTCTCGCTCCTGCTCTCTTTTACTGCATTAAGACAACGCGTTT
>NW_021299190.1:0-667 GCF_002162155.2 Triticum dicoccoides
AAACCCCCTCGCCCGCAACCGCGCGAGCCCCGCCGTGGCCGCGCACGCCGGCGCCCCTCCTCCCGGACTCGTCCGCGCCCCTCCTCTCCCTTGCGCGGCGCCCACCTGAAGTCGTGCCCTCGTCCCCGTCGCCTCAACCACGCCTCCCTCGCTGGACCACCTCAACGGCCTGCCTCCTCGCCGCCCCGTCATCGCCGCCTCCACCCCGACTCCGTCGCCCGAAGCCGTCCCGGAGCGCCTTCGCTGGACCTCCCCGCCGGAATGCCTCCCCACTGTCGCTCGTCCCCATCCTCCTCCTCGCCGGACGCCATCGAGCCACGCCGCCCCTTCCCTGCATCGAACGTGAGCACCGCCCCGTGCTCCCTCTCCCCCCGTACTGAACGCGTCGCACTCGTCGTGGCCCTACTCGGCGTCCTTGCCTCCACCCACGCCCACGAGCGCTCGCGCTCGTCGCGCTCACCGCGGCCTTGTCCCGCCCGCGCCCATACATCGCGCCTACACGCCGCTCACCCGCGTGTGCGCGGCCTCGCCTCACCGGCGATGCAGCCTCGCTGGTCCGCGCCCCCTGACCACCAGTCGCGCCGGCCCCCTTCCTTCCCCACTGGCCGCGTCGGGCGCCGGCGCCCACGCGCCCGCTCCGGCCCCATTCCGGCCTTGCCTCGTTACC
>NW_021299191.1:0-1644 GCF_002162155.2 Triticum dicoccoides
AAAACGAGCCCGAATCGGCCGAAACTGCGAGTGTTGATGATCGACACGTAAACGCACCCCGGGGTTTGTTAATTGCGCAAGTCACACCGGGACCCCAAACAGTGACTAATAGTCCACGAAACGGGCCAAAATCGGCCACAACTGTGAGTGTTCATGACCGGCACGTAAACGCATTTTGGGGTTCAACAACTATGGAAATTGCTTCGGGACCCCTAAATGTTGAGTAATAGTCCTCGAATCGCGTCAGAATTGGCCCAAACTGTGAGTGTTGAGGACAGACACGCAAACGCACCCCGGGAATTGTCAATCATGGAAATCGCTCTGGGACGCCAAAATGGTGAATAATCGTGCACGAAATGGACCAGAGTCGACCAAAATTGTGTGTTGATGACTGACATGTAAACGCACCACGGAGTTCGTCAATCGTGGAAATGACTGCGGGACGCCCAAATCTAATTAATTGTGCAAGAAACGGGGCAAAATCGGCCCAAACTGCGATTGTTGATGATCGACACGTAAGCGCACCATGGGGTTCAACAACCATGGAAATCGCTTTGGGGCCCCAAAACGGTGAGTAATAGTCGACGAAACGGGCCAGAAGTGGCCCAAAATGCGAGTGTTGCTAACCGACACATAAACGCACCCCGGTGTTCGTCAATCATGGAAATCACACCGGGATGCCAAAACAGAGTAATAGTCCAAGAAACGGGCCAGAATTGGCAAAAACTATGAATGTTGATGACAGACACGTAAGTGCACCTTGGAGTTCAACAACCATGGAAATCGCTCTGGGACCCCAAAGCGGCGAGTAATAGTGCACGAAACGGACCAGAATCGGCCAAAATTGTGAGTGTTGATGACCGAAACGTAAACGCACCACGGGGTTCGTAAATTGTGGAAATCACTCCAGGACCCCCGAAACTAAGTAATAGTCCAAGAAATGGGCCAAAATTCGGCCCAAACTGCGATTGTTGATGACATACATGTAAGCGCACCTCGGGGTTCAACAACTATGGAAATCTCTTTGGGACCCCAAAACGGTGAGTAATAGTCCACGAAACGAGTCAGAATCGACAAAAACCATGCGTGTTGATGACCGATACGTAAACGCACCCCGGGGTTTGTTAATCAAGGAAAGCACTCCGGGACCCCACACCTGTGAGTAATAGTCCATGAAACAGGCCAGAATCGGCCAAAACTGCGAGTGCCACAAAACGAGCCCGAATCGGCCGAAACTGCGAGTGTTGATGATCGACACGTAAACGCACCCCGGGGTTTGTTAATTGCGCAAGTCACACCGGGACCCCAAACAGTGACTAATAGTCCACGAAACGGGCCAAAATCGGCCACAACTGTGAGTGTTCATGACCGGCACGTAAACGCATTTTGGGGTTCAACAACTATGGAAATTGCTTCGGGACCCCTAAATGTTGAGTAATAGTCCTCGAATCGCGTCAGAATTGGCCCAAACTGTGAGTGTTGAGGACAGACACGCAAACGCACCCCGGGAATTGTCAATCATGGAAATCGCTCTGGGACGCCAAAATGGTGAATAATCGTGCACGAAATGGACCAGAGTCGACCAAAATTGTGTGTTGATGACTGACATGTAAACGCACCACGGAGTTCGTCAATCGTGGAAAT
>NW_021299192.1:0-2603 GCF_002162155.2 Triticum dicoccoides
TGAGGGATTGGGGCCGATCACGCTCCATCTCCCGAGCAAACGGTGCGGGAAGACGAAGACGGCGACGCGGAGGCCGGCGCAGCCTAATGAAGAACTCACGGGGCTAGTCTCCGACATGGCCTTCCATCAAGAAAGGCACCATGGGCGGGGGCAAAGCTAGCGCACCGCCCCGCCCTCCTCTTCCCCGAGCACTGCGACCTCTGCCTTGGCCTCGCCCACGGCCTCGCCCCCTCCCACTTCCCCTCGCGGCCGGCTCTGCCACCACGGGTGCAGGAGGAGGAGGGACGCGTTGTCGAGCGACGACCCTCGCCGCCACCGTCGAAGGACCGAGATTCCCTTTCTCCATGACGAATGAAAGGAAGGAGCGGAAGCAAAGGGAAGTAGAAGATGGAAGAATGCGGGATGCCATCTCCCCTTCCCGCTCTTTATAAAGGAACGGGGTTGGGGCTCGGCCGCCCCGCTCAGCCAATCAAGACACGGGAGGCACAAGGAACCAGGACCGACCCGCTGCCCCAACCAGCGACGGCCCGGTTTCCCGCCTCCACCGTTTGCCACCCCGAGCGCATGAAAGACGCGTGGCAGACGTGCAGAACCGAGGGGACAAGTGAGGTGACCTCTCCCCACCCCGTGATCGTGGGGAGTGGACGGCTTGAAGACCGCGCCCTAGCCCCATTCAGTAAATGAGCCGCGCCTCCACGCCTCCCTCCCTTTACGGGGAAGGCGCGAGCTGCCTCTTTACTGATGTGACGCATGCGTGTGAAAACCACCCCACGCATCCCGCCCACGTCACGCACGCCCCTCCACGCCGCGCCGCACGCATGGCTCGTGGGAAGCACAACGCGCGAAAAATCTTACCGCGGTAAAAACCGCCCCGCCTGCCTGCGCACCGTTTTAGGCCTGACCCAACAACGTGTCGCGCTTATGTGTGGCCTAGGCCCGAGGGCTCCTGTCGGTGTACAAAACTAGGGGCACATTTTTTGTACCCCTTTACCTGTGCACGGGCAGTCAGAGCCGCGCCCGTGACCACACCAAGCAGAGCGAGGGAGGTGAGCCAAGGTAAGACCGAAGCCCAAGATGGCCACAGCAATGCCAAGGCGAAGGCCACAAAGAGCAAAGGGACGAAGCAGGTTCCCCCGCTAGGAGACCCTTGCCGGGGGCAGCCTCGGCAGCCCCTGCAAGACCCTTGCCGGGGCAGCTCGCCCCAGACCAGTGGAGTGAGCCACCCTTGAGCCCACGATCCCCAACGTCGTCATCCGCGTGGAGCCAGGGCTCGGGAAGGCACCTCCAAGGTGGCATGCAGATCTTTGTGAAGACATATCCAAGGATAGACGAGGATTAGAAGACGACGACCCCCGGCAAGACCCTTGCCGGGGACGACGGTGTGCCACGGCAAGACCCTTGCCGGGGACGACGGCGTGCCACGACAAGACCCTTGTCGGGCCACCCGGCAAGGCCATTACCAAGGGTGCTAGCAGGGCCACCGCCATGCCCGTCGGCGACCAAGCTTCCACCACCGTTCGCATACAGCTGCCAGTCCAACCAGCTGGGCAGGCACCTGCATGGCGACATGCAGCTCCCAGGCCAACCCATCAAGCGCCTGCATGGCGGCCTGCAGATCCTCGCGATGGCTCCCCCACCACGCCACCTCAGCTGCCAGCCTGCCTACATGGCGCCGCACGCAACACTGGCCAGGGCGCGTGTCGAAGCAAGGAAGAGCGGCGACGGACGGGACAGGCCTCGCCCCCGTCCCCGATAAAGCAAATGGACACCTGCGCAATGCATTAAATGCGTCTTGTCCTGTAATACGAAGGATAACCTCGCAACACTGTTGCCTTTCCACCTCCTGTGTGCCACTGTGGCAACCCCTTTTTCTATAAAAGGAGGCCCAAGGCGACGAGGAGAGGGATTCAGCTTTTTTGAGCTCGTTACACTCCGTAGCTAGTTCAAGAACTCGGAATACATCCACCAAAGCAGGACTAGGGTTTTACGCATCCTCGCGGCCCGAACCTGGATAAATGAACCGCGTGCTCTTTGTAAGATCCGCTCTTCTCTCAACCCCGCGCCCCGTAACCACAGTAGGGATTCTTGTGATCCCATAGGTGTCGTTTCCCACCGACATATCTTCATCTTTACCCACGCCTTCTTTCTTCCTCTGCCCTTCCATTCTCGAGCTCCAGCGTCCAAGTTCTCGTTTCTTCCACCCCGAGCAAGCTCTCAATCATGTCCGGCTCTGGAGGGCAAGGCAAGTGGATGGCCTCCTCCGTCACGGGGAAGTACATCGCCGAGCTTCGGGGGGTCGGGTATCTGGCGAAGGAGATCGCCCACCAGCTTCCGGCCAAGGGACAAGTCGTCCCCACACCTAAACCCAACGAGAGGGTGGTATTCCTCCCTCATTTCGTTCGCGGACTAGGGTTTCCACTCCACCCTTTCATCCGTGGACTTACGTTCTATTACGGGCTAGATTTCCATGATCTAGCCGCGAACTCTTTCCTCAACATCTCAGCATTCATTGTCATGTGCGAGGCTTTCCTCCGCGTCCAGCCCCACTTCGGCATGTGGCTAAAGATCTTCAACGTGAAGCCGAAGGTGGGGGATGGCCAACA
>NW_021299193.1:0-1379 GCF_002162155.2 Triticum dicoccoides
CACGATTTGGTAAAGGTAGCGGTGAGAGGCCATGTAGGAGTACATGGTGGGTTGTCTCATTGCAGCCGTCCTCAGGAACTGAGTTCTATGTTTGTGATCCATGATTCAGCTACTACCACGCATTGGGCCCGAAACCAATGGACCCTCTCGGCTTCTTGATCACCCTTGTCCTCTGTCCAGGAGTTGCAAGTAGTTTCTGGTGTTTGTAGTATGCTGGAGGCCGTGCGCAGCGCTGACCGTAGGGGTGGGCTGTGATGCGGTAGGCACGTGGCACGGTGTACCGGGCGCCCGTTTGGTGTCTCGGGAACCCTGTTCACATCGTTTGGGGCTGTGAGCGAAACTCCGGCCGGATCTCCTCATGGATGGAACCCGAATAGGCGATAAACCTGGACTAGAGACTTGAGTGTTTAGGTAGGCCGTGGCCGACACCCACGTTGGGCTTCCGCTTGAAGGTTGCCGAGTACATGTCGTGTAAACGGCGGTAAGTGGTGAGAGCGAGTGTGAAGGAGTACACCCCTGCAGGGTTAATATCATCTATTCGAATAGCCGTGTCCGCGGAAAAGGACTTCTGGGTTGCTTATATCAGTTCATAGACAAGTGAAAGTGGATACTCTAAAATGCGCAAGATAAGCGTGAGTGCTATGGATGGCGTTCTCGTAGGGAGACGGGAGCGGATCCATAGTGGTGTATTGATATGGTGAATATGTGGACTCGTGTGCGCCACCTCAAAAGAGTTGCTTACAGTCGTAGTTCAGGATAGCCACCGAGTCAAAGCTGGCTTGCTGCAGTTAAACCCCACCATCCCCTTGTTGAAAATGATGCATACGTAGTTAGTTCCGATGTAAGTCTTGCTGGGTACATTTGTACTCACGTTTGCCTATTTTATGTTTTTGCAGAGAGACTTCAGTCTCACTAGTAGTTCCACGTGGACTTCGACGTTTAGCTTGATACCTCAGCTACGATCTTGTGCCCTCGGCAGGATCTGATCGATAGTCAGGCTTCTCAGCCTTTTTCATTTATAGATGTCTGTACTCAGACATGATAGCTTCCGTTTGTGCTTTGACTTGTATACTCTGAATGTTGGGTCATGAGACCTATGTTTGTAATATCTCGCTCCTCGGAGCCTATTGAATAAATTATTTGAGTCGTAGAGTCATGTTGTGATGCCATGTTGTATTTGCACATATCGAGCATATTGTGTGTATGCTATTGAAATGCTTGGTATGTGTGGGATCTGACCATCTAGTTGTTTATCTTTAGTAGCCTCTCTTACCGGGAAATGTCTCCTAGTGTTTCCACCGAGCCATGGTAGCTTGCTACTGCTCCGGAACACTTAGGCTGGCCGGCATGTGTCCTTCTTCGTTCTTGTGTCTGTCCCT
>NW_021299194.1:0-1023 GCF_002162155.2 Triticum dicoccoides
GGGGCAGCGCGCGGCGGCAGCGAAGGGCAGGGGCGGCGGCGACGGCAGCCAGTACAGGGGGAGGAGCAGGGGAACGGGGCGGCACTCACCGTGAGGTGGCGTCGGTGACGAGGAAGAAGCTAGGCTCGGGGACGGCGGAGGCCCGCTCGGGGGCGAGGGCAGGGGCGCGCGGCCTCGACGACGGCGACGGGGACGCGACGGCGAGGCACGGGCGACGGCAGGGGCGGCAGACATCGTCGGGGCAGCCTGGCGACGTCGATGTGCTCGGCGTCGTCGGGGCAACTAGCGAGGGAAATGGTGAAAATTTCCTAACTGTTACTTATATAGCTAAGGTATTGGTCACGGTTCGTGGCACAAACCGTGACCAATGCCCCCCTTTAGTCTCGGTTGGTGCTACCAACCAGGACCAAAGGCCTCTTTTCAGCAGCCCAAAGGGCGGGAAGCGGCGGCCTGACACCAACCGTGACCAATGCCCCCCTTTAGTCCCGGTTGGTGCCACCAATCGGGACCAAAGGCCTTGTGCTGCCCCGCGCACAAATGTTTAGTCCCACCTCGCTAGTTGAGAGGGAGCCGCACCTGTTTATAAGGTGCAGTGCGCCTTCCCTCTCGAGCTCCTCTCTAAAGCAGGCTTTCGGGCCTAACCGTGCAATGTGTGCCTGTGGGCCTACTGGGCCTCCCGCGAGCCTGAATCCTGGCCCATGGTAGGGTTTCTAGTCGTATTCAGGCCATGGGTGCCCAGTAGGTGGCACTTTTTTTTGTTTTTTTTGTTTTCGTTGTTGCTTTATTTATTTTATTTTGTTTCTACTTACAACAAAATACTTATTGTTGCTACTTTTATTTTTTTTCCAGTTTTTTTTGTTTTGTTTTCTGAATTATTTATTTTCTTTTGTTTTTTGCTTTATTTTTTAATTCTTTTTGCTTTTAGGTCAGCAAAATTATAAACTTTCAGTTGCTTTATTTATTTTATTTTGTTTCTACTTACAACAAAATACTTATTGTTGCTATTTTTTCCCAATTTTTTTT
>NW_021299196.1:0-1424 GCF_002162155.2 Triticum dicoccoides
TGATTCTAGCCCATTTCTTGGACTGTTACTCAGTTTTGGGGTTCCGAAGTGATTTGCACGATTGGTGAAATCCGAGGTGCGTTTACGTGTTGGTCATCAACACTCACAATTGTTGCCGATTCTGGTCCGTTTCATGGACTATTACTCACCGTTTTCGGCTCCCAGAGCGATTTCCATGATTGACAATCCCCGGGATGCGTTTAGGCGTTTGTCGTCAACACTCACAGTTTTGCCAATTCTGACACGTTTTGTAGACTATTACTTACCGTTTTGGGGGCCCAAAGCGATTTGCATAGTTCTTGAACCCCAAGGTGCGCTTACGTGTCGGTCATCAACACTCGCAGTTTTGGCCGATTCTGGCCCGTTTCACGGACTTTTACTCACCGCTTTGGGGTCCCAAAAGTGATTTTCACGGTTGTTGAACCCCAATATGTGCTTATGTGTTGGTCGTCGAGACCCGCAGTTTGGGCCGATTCTAGCCCATTTCTTGGACTGTTACTCAGTTTTGGGGTTCCGAAATGATTTCCACGATTGACGAACCCCGGGTAGCGTTTATGTGTCGGTCATCAACACTCACAATTTTGGCCAATTCTGGTCCGTTTTTGGACTATTACTTTTCGGGGTCCCGGAGCGATTTTCACAATTGACGATCCCAGGGTGCGTTTGCATGTCCGTCGTCAACACTCATAGTTTTGGCCAATTCTGACCCGTTTCGTGGACTATTACTAACCATTTTGGGGTCCCGAAGCGATTTGCATAGTTGTTGAACCCCAAGGTGCGCTGACGTGTCGGTTATCAACACTCACGGTTTTTGTCGATTCTAACCTGTTTCGTGCACTATTACTCACGGTTTTGGGGTCCCAAAGCGATTTCCATGGTAGTTGAACCCCAAGGTGCGCTTACATGTCGGTCATCAACAACCGCTGTTTTGGTCGATTCTGGACCGTTTCAACGACAATTGTTGAACCCCGGGGTGCGTTTACGTGTCGGTCATCGATACTCACGGTTTTTGTCATGTCTGACCCGTTTCGTGGACTATTACTCACCATTTTGGGGTCCCAAAGCGATTTCCATGGTTGTCGAACCCCAAGATGTGCTTATGTATCGGTCATCAACACTCATAATTTTGGCTAATTCTGGTCCGTTTCGTGGACTATTACTCACGATTCTGGCCCGTTATGGGGCCCCGGTGCGATTTTCACGATTGACGATCCCCAGGGTGTGTTTGCGTGTCCGGCGTCAATACTCATAGTTTTGGTGAATTCTGACCATTTCGTGGACTATTACTCACTGTTTTTGGGTCACAGAGTGATTTGCATAGTTGTTGAATCCCAAGGCAGTTTTGGCCGATTCTAGCCCGTTTCGTGGACTATTACTCACCATTTTGGGGTCCCGAAGCGATTTGCACGATTGGTGAAATCCGA
>NW_021299197.1:0-920 GCF_002162155.2 Triticum dicoccoides
CCAGTGTTGATGACCGACACATAAGCGGACCTTGGTGTTCAACAATTATGGAAATCGCTTCAGGACCCCAAAACGGTGAGTAATAATCCAAGAAACGGGGTAGAATCGGCCAAAACTGCGAGTGTTGATGACCGACACGTAAATGCACTCCAGGGTTCGTTAATCGTGGAAATCACTCCGGGACCCCAAAATAGTGGGTAATAGTCAACGAAGCGGGCCAGAATCGGTCAAAACTGCCAGTGTTGATGACCGACATATAAGCGCACCTTGGTGTTTAACAACTATGGAAATCATTTTGGGACCCCAAAACAATGAGTAATAATCCAAGAAACGGGTCAGAAACGGCCAAAATTACGAGTGTTGATGACCGACACGTAACCGTACCACAGGGTTCGTTAACCATGGAAACCACTCCGGGACCCCAAAACAGTGACGAATAGTCCATCAAACGGGCCGGAATCGGCCGAAACTGCCAGTGTTGATGACCGACACGTAAGCGGGCCTTGGTGTTAAACAATTATGGAAATCGCTTCAGGGCTCCAAAACGGTGAGTAACAATGCAAGAAACGGGCCAGAATCGGCCAAAACTGCGAGTGTTGATGACCGACAAGTAAATGCACCACATGGTTCGCTAATCGTGGAAATCACTCCGGGACCCCAAAATAGTGGGTAATAGTCAATGAAGCGGGCCAGAATCGGTCAAAACTGCCAGTGTTGATGACCGACATATAAGCGCACCTTGGTGTTTAACAACTATGGAAATCATTTTGGGACCCCAAAACAATGAGTAATAATCCAAGAAACGGGTCAGAATCGGCCAAAATTACGAGTGTTGATGACCGACACGTAAACGCACCATAGGGTTCGTTAATCGTGGAAATCACTCCGGGACCCCAAAATAGTGGGTAATAGTCAATGAA
>NW_021299198.1:0-2063 GCF_002162155.2 Triticum dicoccoides
GACCAGAATTAGCCAAAATTATGAGTGTTGATGACCGATACATAAGCACACCTTGGGGTTCGACAACCATGGAAATCGCTTTGGGACCCCAAAATGGTGAGTAATAGTCCACGAAACGGGTCAGACATGACAAAAACCGTGAGTATCGATGACCGACACGTAAATGCACCCCGGGGTTCAACAATAGTCCTTGAAACGGTCCAGAATCGACCAAAACAGCGGTTGTTGATGACCGACATGTAAGCGCAGCTTGGGGTTCAACTACCATGGAAATCGCTTTGGGACCCCAAAACCGTGAGTAATAGTGCATGAAACAGGTTAGAATCGACAAAAACCGCGAGTGTTCATAACCGACACGTAAGCGCACCTTGGGGTTCAACAACTATGAAAATCGCTTTGGGCCCCCAAAACGGTAAGTAATAGTCTACAAAACGTGTCAGAATTGGCAAAACTGTGAGTGTTGACGACAAACGCCTAAACGCATCCCGGGGATTGTCAATCATGGAAATCGCTCTGGGAGCCGAAAACGGTGAGTAATAGTCCATGAAACGGACCAGAATCGGCAACAATTGTGAGTGTTGATGACCAACACGTAAACGCACCTCGGATTTCACCAATCTTGCAAATCGCTTCGGGACCCCGAAATGGTGAGTAATATTCCACGAAACGGGCAAGAATCGGCCAAAACTGCCTTGGGATTCAACAACTATGCAAATCACTCCGTGACCCAAAAACAGTGAGTAATAGTCCACGAAACGGTCAGAATTCGCCAAAACTATGAGTATTGACGCCGGACATGCAAACACACCCTGGGGATCGTCAATCGTGAAAATCGCTCCGGGGCCCCATAACGGGCCAGAATCATGAGTAATAGTCCACGAAACGGACCAGAATTAGCCAAAATTATGAGTGTTGATGACCGATACATAAGCACACCTTGGGGTTCGACAACCATGGAAATCGCTTTGGGACCCCAAAATGGTGAGTAATAGTTCACGAAACGGGTCAGACATGACAAAAACCGTGAGTATCGATGACCGACACGTAAATGCACCCCGGGGTTCAACAATAGTCCTTGAAACGGTCCAGAATCGACCAAAACAGCGGTTGTTGATGACCGACATGTAAGCGCAGCTTGGGGTTCAACTACCATGGAAATCGCTTTGGGACCCCAAAACCGTGAGTAATAGTGCATGAAACAGGTTAGAATCGACAAAAACCGCGAGTGTTCATAACCGACACGTAAGCGCACCTTGGGGTTCAACAACTATGAAAATCGCTTTGGGCCCCAAAACGGTAAGTAATAGTCCACAAAACGTGTCAGAATTGGCAAAACTGTGAGTGTTGACGACAAACGCCTAAACGCATCCCGGGGATTGTCAATCATGGAAATCGCTCTGGGAGCCGAAAACGATGAGTAATAGTCCATGAAACGGACCAGAATCGGCAACAATTGTGAGTGTTGATGACCAACACGTAAACGCACCTCGGATTTCACCAATCGTGCAAATCGCTTCGGGACCCCGAAATGGTGAGTAATATTCCACGAAACGGGCTAGAATCGGCCAAAACTGCCTTGGGATTCAACAACTATGCAAATCACTCCGTGACCCAAAAACAGTGAGTAATAGTCCACGAAACGGTCAGAATTCGCCAAAACTATGAGTATTGACGCCGGACATGCAAACACACCCTGGGGATCGTCAATCGTGAAAATCGCTCCGGGGCCCCATAACGGGCCAGAATCATGAGTAATAGTCCACGAAACGGACCAGAATTAGCCAAAATTATGAGTGTTGATGACCGATACATAAGCACACCTTGGGGTTCGACAACCATGGAAATCGCTTTGGGACCCCAAAATGGTGAGTAATAGTTCACGAAACGGGTCAGACATGACAAAAACCGTGAGTATCGATGACCGACACGTAAATGCACCCCGGGGTTCAACAATAGTCCTTGAAACGGTCCAGAATCGACCAAAACAGCGGTTGTTGATGACCGACATGTAAGCGCAGCTTGGGGTTCAACTACCATGGAAATCGCTTTGGGACCCCAAAACC
>NW_021299199.1:0-2460 GCF_002162155.2 Triticum dicoccoides
GCAGAGAGAGGTCGACAAAGAGGCAGCGGCAGCGGCGGAGTCAACAGATGGCGAGCCGGAACCATCCCAGGCAGGGCTCAGTCCCGGCAAGACTGAGTCCCCGGCAGAGGCTGACGCTAGTGCGATAGGGCCCGCACGACTGGGTGAAGTGGCGCAAAAGAAGAAAATGGTGCAGCACCCAGTCTACTTCGTCAGCTCCCTCTTGCAGGGGGCTAGGTCGAGGTACTTAGGTGTGCAAAAATTGCTCTTCGGCCTCCTTATGGCCTCGAGGAAGCTGCGTCATTACTTCCAAGCGCATGAGATCACCGTGGTCACCCGCCTCCCATTGCAACGGATACTGCATAACCCAGATGCAATGGGGAGGATCGTGGAATGGGCCCTGGAGCTGTCGAGTTTTGGTTTAAAGTTCGAAAGCACCTCGACGATTCTCCTTTAACTATTGACTTGAATCGACCGGCTCAGGATCAGGAAGATATTCGGCAATACGCCGAATCAATCAATTCAATGACGAGCAATTTGAGAGCTTCAAAAACAATCAATTCACTAAACCGCTCTATGATAAATTATGTGCCTACGTGGGAGATGCGGAGGCTGTAAAAAACACATGCATACGAGAAATCTCGGAGAACTTTCATTCAACAGACGCTGGTTTAATTGATTTCGTCAAGCAGAAGGATGATAGTGAAGGGCAAAAAAGAGTGATATGAAGGCTTGGCAAAGAAGCTTGTGCCGGAAGAGAAGTGGAAAACTAAGCTGTTCGGGCTTAACTTAAACTTGATTGCCCTAGTAGGAGTCAGAATAAGGTTGAGGCTTGAAGACAAGCAACTGACATCTCGGATCTTGCCATTGCCAGGAGCATGGATGCCCAGAATGCCCTCAGTCTATGTCTGTCTATATAGGCTTTAAGGAAAAAGGCAAGTAAGCCGTAAGCCACAAATCAAGGCTTTTAAGGACCTTCGACAGCTTATAAATAAGCTAATAACAGATCTTTTGCGTCTTTCGAGATGCGAAGAGAAGTAAGAAGGTTTACTATTGGGATAACAAAGATATGACCATATTTCAGATCGATTTTCAACAGACGAGATCAGATAGTAGAATAGAGAGAAGGATTTGCTGCTTTCTTAAAATGATAGAGAGTCAGGAGAGGGTCTATGTTAATAGAGCTCTTTATATTCGGAGAGGAAAGACGTAACTAGACCGCGGAAAGAATAGAATCTTTTACCGCTACATCCGCTGGAGAAGAAAACTCAGCAAAGGAGATTCCTATCCTTTCTCTAGTTGAAGACTAATCTGGGTATTCCCGAAGATGCTTGACTTCGAGTTCTTGGAATGACAGCTTTCTTTGTAAACAAGGGTCCCTTACTCTATTACTTTTCCACTTCATTGATTTGAAAGAAGTGACAGAAGAAAGCTACGGGCATATACCCCTGCCCCGGGGGAACAGGTGCCACCTCAACAGCTATATTCTAAATCGTTAAGCCTCACAACCCTTTCCTTTGTATCGGACCTTTCCCGCTTTCCTTCCTCACTCAAACTTCAAAAAGTCCTTCCATGAATCTAGGGAAGGAAAACCACCTCTGACTTCACCAAGTATCCCTTTCTTTCGTCGAAGGCTTCAGGTCAAGATCCTTTTTCCTATCTATTGAAGATGCAAAGAGAGATGCTTCTTCCTCTTCAAGTTGGAAGTGCAAGAAGAAATGCGGTAAATAGGAGTTCCATCTACCACGCACTCGCTCCACACTCCAGCTAACTTCATCATCCATACTCAGCTAGGAGGAAGGTGCCGGGGACAATATGAACACACATGTAATTGGTTGACTTCACGTCCCGTCTCACAACCGGGTAAGATCAAATAAACAAACAGCTTGCTTGCCCAATCCCTATTGAGAGGATTTCTTGAGCTTGAACTTCCTTTTGTAGCTCCGCTCACAAGGAATTCTTTTCATCCGCAATGAAGCTTATACCACCACTTGGTCAGTAAGGCCTGATTCAAAAAAAGATCAATCACCCCCTTCCCTACTTCAATGGAAAAGGGGGAATCGCCCTTTCACAGCCGCCCCTCCACAAAATTTATACCTATCCTTTCGCCTAAGATGATCACGAATGAAGACAGAGAATTGTGTAGATAGGAGGAGGGAACGAACCAACCCAAAAAAACAAATAAAAGGGAATGAGAGAAATGATCGGAACGATTGAGGAAAGAAAGAGAATGGCGGCCCCTTTCCTTTCGCCCAGGGGGCATCGTCATCGGGGACAGGCTTCGAGGGTTCTTCCATATCTAGATATAGAGATAGATGATGATAGATATCTAGATCTTTCTATAGATAGATCCTTTGAGAAATTTCTATTGATCCGCTTTCAAGATCTATGAACAAGAGAGATCCAAAAAATCTCCATGTAAAAAAAAAGAGATGAATAGATAGGGCTGAGCCGATAGCAGGACTGGGTACGATGATGGGG
>NW_021299200.1:0-1092 GCF_002162155.2 Triticum dicoccoides
CCCCCCCAACACAAACTTGTTCACAATTTGTGTTGTACCTTGGTTTCCTTGCTATCCAGTAATTGTTCTTCTTTACCTTGGAGTATTACCGTCCTTTATGTCAAGAATGTTCTGAGATTTGTTCCACCTCTTGAGAATTCTTGACATAGAAATACTTCTCACCATCACCATTCTTTCTTGGTCCCTGTGTTAATTCCAACAAGTGAACGGTGTTGTTTGGATTCTTTCCTTCTAGCAACCCTATCTCTTTGAAGTTAATGGTCGAAAGTTCATTCTTAGGCTATTGATTATTGCATCACCATTCTGACATTGGTCGTGCAACCCAACCCATATTTCGGGCGCACCTTTCAACCAATGTTTAATTGTGTATGTTTTCCTCGAGCATACTTCCTTATATCATTTGATCTGACAAATGTTATCTCCTTGTTTACTTAATGGTGGAAATCCATATTTTGGGAATCTCGGTGAATTGCCGTTGAGTTCACCAGACACCTCCTTGTCCTCTCCTTGGTTTAATGGTGAACTATTGCTTCAGAAACCCGCTCCCATAGTTCATTTCCCGAGAAGCTTGCAATGCCATTTCAACGATTTGTGTTGCGCCTTTTCTTCTCGGACATCCTGAGTCTCAGGTATCCTGACACCAATCGGATCTGAATCTCGGTCAGATATGATGGTTGGGACAACTTTCCAAGAGTTATGACGTTGATTCTTTGATGACCCGGTAACATGATGTCATGCCTAGCACCCCCCCCCCCGGCTGGAGGACCTATCATTATTGATTCCTTTTCAGCAAGGTTATCCATTCATCCATGAGGAAATTGTAAGACTTATTCTACAAGTTATTCTTGATGGATCCTTCGTGTTTCCAAAGTCTGATCTTCACCTGAAGACCATGTCACTGCTATCTCGAAGCATGTCAATGGTACTCCGATTTTCAACAGGCACGTTTGAAGCACGATGCTATATTTTAATTATCAATTATCCTAACACCGTTGTATGAGTAATATCATGAGATTCCTCCCCCCTTACCTAAATGGTTTTCTACTTTATATCCTGTCATGGATATCTTGCTCTGCTTGTCCTTGGGAAGGA
>NW_021299201.1:0-2113 GCF_002162155.2 Triticum dicoccoides
CCCCCAGTGCCCCCGTCCCGCCTAACCCTCTAGCGTTTGACCACGGGATCTAGCCCTTTGACTTTGCACGGACGGGCTTTGACCAGTGGACCTCCCCACCCGGTTGTGTTAGGTCAGCCCATAGGAACACTTTGGAGCAACATCCGGGCCAGACCCACAGCAAGATCCCCTCCGTGTAGACCCGACGCGTCCGTTTCCCCCCTCCAGGTGTCGGCGGCGGCGCCGTCCGTGAGGGGGGGCACACCCCGGACAGGCGTGCCGGGCGTTTGCAACCGCCACAACACTTCCAGACTTGTGAGAGGCCGCCTACGCAAGATTTGGCGGCATGCTAGCCCCCGGAGGCCGCCGACCACAACCGTAGACGCGCGAAGGGCAATCCGCGTAGAGGGAATTTTTCGGATACTTCTCCATCACCAAAAAATATGAAAAAATACCCTTGTTCCTATAGCACATGTGCCCACGTCGTGCAAAAAAACTCATGATTTTATCGCGCTCCGAGTATTTAGTAATATTGACGCCGCATCGTTACCGCAGAACGCCTACTACCGTGTCATCACCGTCCGTGAGGGGGGGCCACGCCCCGGAGACGCGTCCCGCCTCTTCGGACATGCCACCACACCACCCCGCATGTATGAGGGCCCGGTGCGACGCTCCGGTGGCATTGCTACCCCCAGTGCTCCCGTCCCGCCTAACCCTCTAGCGTTTGACCACGGGATCTAGCCCTTTGACTTTGCACGGACGGGCTTTGACCAGTGGACCTCCCCACCCGGTTGTGTTAGGTCAGCCCATAGGAACACTTTGGAGCAACATCCGGGCCAGACCCACAGCAAGATCCCCTCCGTGTAGACCCGACGCGTCCGTTTCCCCCCTCCAGGTGTCGGCGGCGGCGCCGTCCGTGAGGGGGGGCACACCCCGGACAGGCGTGCCGGGCGTTTGCAACCGCCACAACACTTCCAGACTTGTGAGAGGCCGCCTACGCAAGATTTGGCGGCATGCTAGCCCCCGGAGGCCGCCGACCACAACCGTAGACGCGCGAAGGGCAATCCGCGTAGAGGGAATTTTTCGGATACTTCTCCATCACCAAAAAATATGAAAAAATACCCTCGTTCCTATAGCACATGTGCCCACGTCGTGCAAAAAAACTCATGATTTTATCGCGCTCCGAGTATTTAGTAATATTGACGCCGCATCGTTACCGCAGAACGTCTACTACCGTGTCATCGCCGTCCGTGAGGGGGGGCCACGCCCCGGAGACGCGTCCCGCCTCTTCGGACATGCCACCACACCACCCCGCATGTATGAGGGCCCGGTGCGACGCTCCGGTGGCATTGCTACCCCCCCGTGCTCCCGTCCCGCCTAACCCTCTAGCGTTTGACCACGGGATCTAGCCCTTTGACTTTGCACGGACGGGCTTTGACCAGTGGACCTCCCCACCCGGTTGTGTTAGGTCAGCCCATAGGAACACTTTGGAGCAACATCCGGGCCAGACCCACAGCAAGATCCCCTCCGTGTAGACCCGACGCGTCCGTTTCCCCCCTCCAGGTGTCGGCGGCGGCGCCGTCCGTGAGGGGGGGCACACCCCGGACAGGCGTGTCGGGCGTTTGCAACCGCCACAACACTTCCAGACTTGTGAGAGGCCGCCTACGCAAGATTTGGCGGCATGCTAGCCCCCGGAGGCCGCCGACCACAACCGTAGACGCGCGAAGGGCAATCCGCGTAGAGGGAATTTTTCGGATACTTCTCCATCACCAAAAAATATGAAAAAATACCCTCGTTCCTATAGCACATGTGCCCACGTCGTGCAAAAAAACTCATGATTTTATCGCGCTCCGAGTATTTAGTAATATTGATGCCGCATCGTTACCGCAGAACGTCTACTACGGTGTCATCGCCGTCCGTGAGGGGGGCCACGCCCCGGAGACGCGTCCCGCCTCTTCGGACATGCCACCACACCACCCCGCATGTATGAGGGCCCGGTGCGACGCTCCGGTGGCATTGCTACCCCCCAGTGCTCCCGTCCCGCCTAACCCTCTAGCGTTTGACCACGGGATCTAGCCCTTTGACTTTGCACGGACGGGCTTTGACCAGTGGACCTCCCCACCCGGTTGTGTTA
>NW_021299202.1:0-1358 GCF_002162155.2 Triticum dicoccoides
CCGGCGTCGTCGCGAGCTAGCGGTGGCGCTAGGGTTTTGACGGAGGTGGAGAGGTGGAAGAAGGATTTCTTTACTGCAGGGGACAAGTATTTATACGTAGGTGAGAGACACAACACAATTACGCTGGTGCCCCTGGCGGTTCATATCTGAGGGGTACGTGGCAAGCATGCAACACACTCAGGGTTGTCCCATGTTCCCACGCCCGCCAGGCATGTCGGAGAGTTGTTCCGGCTTCTCCGGATTTCAACAATAAAGATAAGCCATCTAAAACAGATTTAATGTTTGTCTCTTTGCCTTCTGCTGACTAGGACGCAGAGAAGACATTCGACAGTTTCAATAGAATGCATATGATTTGGACGGATAGAGTTTGAGATAGGAAGCATAGAGAGGTTAGGGTCCGATCACATTCACTTAGTTCAAAAGATCCAATCTTGAAGACATAGCTATAAGTGAATGCTGTAGAGGACAGAACACTAGTATATATCAGAAAGCAATCAAATCATCATAGTGCAGAAAGTCATGAAGACAAATTGAAACTGAAGACAAACCAGATGCGAAGTCATTGCAATATAACGCCTTGAGTGAAACACTTCAAACAAAGAAAGTTGGTGGTGGCGTTACCCACCGTATAGGAAGTATTAGACCCAGACACGGCGCACAATTATCGTGGCGCTCCGAAGTCAAATTCCATGTTAATATATTCACACTCAGAGTGTAAATCTTCATTGATTGAAGATATACATTACTTTGTGTGTTGCACATCTAAGTCATCAACATGCATAAGTGTTAGGATGTGTGCTTGATCACAGGACATTAGAGGATTCCAAGATATTTAGCTCACACCGTAACTTGCAAAACCTTTTCTCATCCAAGGGCTTTGTGAAGATATCTGCCAGTTGCTCTTCAGTGTTGACGTGAATGATATCGATATCTTTCTTCATAACATGATCTCTGAGAAAGTGATGACGAATTTCAATGTGCTTTGTCTTCGAGTGTTGGACTGGATTGTTGGCTATTTTGATGGCACTTTCGTTGTCGCATAAGAGAGGTACTTGTTTCAGGTTGATGCCATAATCCTTGAGAGTTTGCTTCATCCATAGAAGCTAAGCACAACAGGATCCAGCAGCAATGTATTCAGATTCAGCAGTTGAGAGTGATACACAGTTCTGCTTCTTCGAAGACCAACAGACAAGTGATCGACCAATAAAATGACATGTGCCTGATGTAGACTTGTGATCCACCTTGTCACCAGCATAATCAGCATCCGAGAATCCAACCAAATCAAATTTTGAGCCCTTGGGATACCATAATCCGAGTGTTGGGGTGTAAGCCAAATATCGAAGAATTCGCTTCACAGC
>NW_021299203.1:0-956 GCF_002162155.2 Triticum dicoccoides
TGGGAGGAGAGTAGAACTTGATGAGGTAATTATACCTTCTCCCTTATTGGAAAGTAGTTCATCACAGAAATCAGTTCCAGTGATTCCTACACCAATAAGTGAGGAAGTTAATGATGATGATCATCAAACTTCAGATCAAGTTACTACCAAACCTCGTAGGTCTTCCAGAGTAAGATCCGCACCAGAGTGGTACGGTAATCATGTTCTGGAAGTCATGTTACTAGACCATGATGAACCTACGAACTATGAGGAAGCAATGATGAGCCCAGATTCCACGAAATGGCTTGAGGCCATGAAATCTGAGATATGATCCATGTATGAGAACAAAGTGTAGACTTTGATTGACTTGCCCGATGATCGGTGAGTCATTAAGAATAAATGGATCTTCAAGAGGAAGACGGACATTGATAGTAGTGTTACTATCTACAAAGCTAGACTTGTCAAAAAAGGTTTTTGACAAAGTTCAAGGAATTGACTACGATGAGACCTTCTCACCCGTAGCGATGCTTAAGTCCGTCCGAATCATGTTAGCAATTGCCGCATTTTATGATTATGAAATTTGGCAAATGGATGTCAAAACTGCATTCCTGAATGGATTCCTGGAAGAAGAGTTGTATATGATGCAACCAGAAGGTTTTGTCGATCCAAAGGGAGCTAACAAAGTGTGCAAGCTCCAGCGATCCATTTATGGACTGGTGCAAGCCTCTCGGAGTTGGAATAAACGTTTTGATAGTGTGATCAAAGCATTTGGTTTTATACAGACTTTTGGAGAAGCCTGTATTTACAAGAAAGTGAGTGGGAGCTCTGTAGCATTTCTGATATTATATGTGGATGACATATTACTGATTGGAAATGATATAGAATTTCTGGATAGCATAAAGGGATACTTGAATAAAAGTTTTTCAATGAAAGACCTCGGTGAAGCTGCTTACATATTAGGCATTAAGATCTATAGA
>NW_021299204.1:0-956 GCF_002162155.2 Triticum dicoccoides
GTTCCCTTGCCCTTCTTGAAACTAGTGGTTTCACCAACCATCAACAATTGATGCTCCTTCTTGATTTCTACTTTCGCGGTGTCAAACAACGCGAATATTTCAAGGATCATCATATCTATCCCTGATATGTTATAGTTCATCACGAAGCTCTAGCAGCTTGGTGGTAATGACTTCGGAGAAACTATCACTATTTCATCTGGAAGATCAACTCCCACTTGATTCAAGTGATTGTTGTACTCAGACAATCTGAGCACAAGCTCAACAATTGAGCTTCTCTCCTTAGTTTGCAGGCTAAGAAAATCGTCGGAGGTCTCAAACCTCTTGACGTGGGCACGAGCCTGAAATCCTAATTTCAGCCCTCGAAACATCTCACATGTTCCGCGACGTTTCGAAAACGTCTTTGGTGCCTCTACTTAAACCATTTAACTGAACTATCACGTAGTTATCAAAACGTGTATGTTCGATGTTCGAAACATCCACAAACGACGTTTGGGGTTCAGCACATTGAGCAGTGCATTAAGGACATAAGCTTTCTACTGATCGCATAATCGCTACTATCAACTTTCAACTATATTTTCTCTAGGAACATATCTAAACAGTAGAACTATAGCGCGAGCTACGACATAATTTGCAAAAGGTCTTTTGACTATGTTCAGGATAATTAAGTTCATCTTATGAACTCCCACTCAGATAGACATCCCTCTAGTCATCTAAGTGATTACATGATCCGAGTCAAACTAGGCCGTGTCCGATCATCACGTGAGACGGACTAGTCATCATCGGTGAACATCTTCATGTTGATCGTATCTTCTATACGACTCATGCTCGACCTTTCGGTCTCCGTGTTCCGAGGCCATGTCTGTACATGCTAGGCTCGTCAAGTTAACCCTAAGTGTTTTTGCTGTGTAAAACTGTCTTACACCCGTTGTATGTGAACGTAAGAATCTATCACACCC
>NW_021299205.1:0-871 GCF_002162155.2 Triticum dicoccoides
CAGCGCCCCTTGGGGTTTAACAAGTATGGAAATCGCTCTGGGACCGCAAAGCAGTGAGTAATAGTCCATGAAACGGGCCAGAATCGGCCAAAACTGCGACTGTTTATGACCGACACGTAAACACATCCCAGGGTTCGTTAACCATGGAAATCACTCTGGGACCCCAAAACAGTGAGTAATAGTCCATGAAAATGGCCAGAATCGGCCAAAATTGCGAGTGTTGATGATCGACACGTAAACGCACCCCAGGGTTTGTTAATCGTGGAAATCACTCCGGGACCCCAAAACAGTGAGTAATAGTCCCTGAAATGGGCCAAAATCGGCCAAAATTGCGAGTGTTGATGACCGACACATCAGCGCACCTTGGGGTTTAACAACTATGGAAATCGCTTCGGGACTGCAAAACGGTGAGTAATAGTCCATGAAACGTGCCAGAATCGGCCAAAACTGCGAGGGTTTATGACCGACACGTAAACACAACTCAGGGTTTGTTAATCATGGAAATCACTCTGGGACCCCAAAATAGTGAATAATAGTCCCTGAAACGGGCCAGAATCGGCCAAAATTGCGATTGTGGATGACCGACACGTAAACGCACCCCAGGGTTCGTTAATCATGGAAATCACTCTAGGACCCCAAAACAGTGAGTAATAGTCCATTAAACGGGCCAGAATCGGCCTAAACTATGAGTGTTGATGACCGACACGTAAACGTACCCCAGCGTTCGTTAATCGAGGAAATCACTCCAGGATCCCAAAACAATGAGTAATAGCCCCTAAAACGGGCCAGAATCGGCCAAAATTGCGATTGTTGATGACCGACACATCAGCGCCCCTTGGGGTTTAACAACTATGGAAATCGCTCTGGGACC
>NW_021299206.1:0-784 GCF_002162155.2 Triticum dicoccoides
GTGTTTATGACCGACACGTAAAGACAACCCAGGGTTCGTTAATCGTGGAAATCACTCTGGGACCCCAAAACAGTGAGTAATAGTCCATTAAACGGGCCAGAATCGGCCAAAACTATGAGTGTTGATAACCGACACGTAAACGCACCCAGCGTTCGTTAATCGTGGAAATCACTCCGGGATCCCAAAACAATGAGTAATAGCCCCTAAAACGGGCCAGAATCGGCCAAAATTGCGATTGTTGATGACCGACACATCAGCGCCCCTTGGGGTTTAACAAGTATGGAAATCGCTCTGGGACCGCAAAGCAGTGAGTAATAGTCCATGAAACGGGCCAGAATCGGCCAAAACTGCGACTGTTTATGACCGACACGTAAACACATCCCAGGGTTCGTTAACCATGGAAATCACTCTGGGACCCCAAAACAGTGAGTAATAGTCCATGAAACTGGCCAGAATCGGCCAAAATTGCGAGTGTTGATGATCGACACGTAAACGCACCCCAGGGTTTGTTAATCGTGGAAATCACTCCGGGACCCCAAAACAGTGAGTAATAGTCCCTGAAACGGGCCAAAATCGGCCAAAATTGCGAGTGTTGATGACCGACACATCAGCGCACCTTGGGGTTTAACAACTATGGAAATCGCTTCGGGACTGCAAAACGGTGAGTAATAGTCCATGAAACGTGCCAGAATCGGCCAAAACTGCGAGGGTTTATGACCGACACGTAAACACAACTCAGGGTTTGTTAATCATGGAAATCACTCTGGGACCCCAAAATAGTGAA
>NW_021299207.1:0-974 GCF_002162155.2 Triticum dicoccoides
CCTGTGCTTCTTGAGGATAGCCTCAGGAAGTGCCAGTTCACTCGAGTCCCCACCTTCTCCTACCACGAGCACTGGGTCGACAGCACCAAGAGGGAGTATCACGTGGAGGTAGTCGTGAGGGCGAATGACGCCCCGACGAGCTGGTTCTTTGAGGGACCCCAGATGGCGACACTGCTTCTCGCCGTGGAGACTGCTGCCCTCAAGGCGCTGACTCGCCTCCGGGATCTCCTGCCAGAGATGGCGAGAGAGCCAGCCACTCGTTACCTGCCTTATCGTAAGGAAGGTGATGACGAGAGCAGCGCACCAGCACCACCCTTGGACGAGGGACTTTCTCTCCGCTTCCAGACCTACTTCAGCTTGTGTGCCGACAGTCTGGCACAACACCTGGCCTCAGAGTCGACGGAGCTTCGGAAGGAACTCCGCGAGACCAAGGAGCTCCTCCGCATAGTTCAGATGAAGGCAGACAGGATCAAGAAGGATGGAGCGCCCCCTGGACAGCCCGCAGTAGCGTATCGAGGTGGACGACCCCCACAGGTCGCACATGCCGAGGGACCACCTCAGCCACGCCGTATGACGGCAAAGGAGTACCGCAACCTCTTCAAGACGCCACCAGCAAAGCAGCGCCGTGTTCTGCTCCTTCACTCCCCCGCTTCCTCGAGCGATGAGGAGACCAAGACAGATGAAGATGAGGAGGAAGATCCAGAGGAGCCAGAATACCCGACCGAGCATTCCACCACTTAGACTCCGTTCAGGACTAGGATAGGCTAGCTCGTAGCCTATGGTAGGATAGGTCGTGTACCCCTTTTGCGAAGTCGAGTCCTTGTAATGGTTCTTGTGAAACCATGTTATGTTGCGTTTGCGTTCAGCTTGCTTTCATGAAGTCGTACTTTCCCTTCGGGAACTTGTAAACGACTACATTCCTCATTTGGTTTTAATGCATGAGTTTGGCCCTTCTGGCCTTTGTTTAACTTAAA
>NW_021299208.1:0-1357 GCF_002162155.2 Triticum dicoccoides
TGGAGATCAAGCGTTTCGTGGTCCACTTCACGGATAGGATCCGAGAAGCAACGCCTGAGTTGGGAAACGTGGAAGACATCGTGAACTCTGGAGAGGTGCGGAGGTAGTTCCAACTGGTAGGCAACTTCTCCTCGTTTGGCAAGAATGCGAAAAGGTCCAATGTAACGAGGAGCCAATTTGCCTTTGATACCGAAACGATGGGTTCCCTTCAGAGGGGTGACCCGAAGATAAGCCTTCTCGTCAACCTCGAAAGTCATAGCCTTATGTTTTCGGTCATATTGACTCTTTTGACGGGATTGGGCTGTTTTCAACTTTTCACGAACGATACGAACTTGTTCTTCTGCTTCCTGAATCATATCCGGGCCAAAGAATTGTCTTTCCCCGGTCTCTGACCAGTTAAGGGGTGTTCGACATCGTCGTCCATAGAGAACTTCAAAAGGGGCTTTACCCAAGCTAGTTTGATAGCTGTTGTTGTAAGCGAATTCGGCAAATGGAAGGCACTTCTCCCAGTCCATTCCGAATGAGATAACAGAGGCTCGAAGCATGTCTTCTAGAATTTGGTTGACGCGTTCCACTTGACCACTCGACTGAGGGTGGAAAGCGGTGCTAAAGGAAAGACGGGTTCCCATAGCATTTTGGAAACTTTCCCAAAATCGAGAGGTGAAAAGACTTCCTCGATCCGAGTTAATTTCCAAAGGGACACCATGAAGGGACACTATTCGGGAGATGTATAAGTCTGCCAGCTGACTAGCGGTTATACTCTCACGAACAGGTAAGAAGTGGGCTACTTTGGAAAGACGATCGACCACGACGAAAATAGCATTATTCCCTCTCTTGGTCCTGGGAAACCCGGTAATGAAATCCATACCAATTTTATCCCATTTCCATTCAGGAGTAGCTAGGGGTTGAAGGGTGCCAGCAGGCCGTTGGTGCTCTGCTTTTACACGACGACAGACGTCGCAGTTAGCAATATACTGAGCAATTTCTCTCTTCATCCTAGTCCACCAGAACCTCTGGCGTAGGTCCTGATACATCTTAGTACTACCGGGATGAATAGTGAGAGGAGATTCATGAGCTTCCTTAAGGATTAATCGCCTTAGGTTGCGCACTTTGGGAACTACTAGTCGATTCCCGAAGTATACGACTCCTTGATCATTAATGGAGAAACAATTCGCAATTCCTTTCTGAATGTTCCTCTTGATGCGGGAGATTCCCGGATCTACCTTCTGTGCTTTGATAATTTGATCCGTAAGGGTAGGTTTT
Organism: Triticum dicoccoides; assembly: GCF_002162155.2. Lineage (NCBI taxonomy): Eukaryota > Viridiplantae > Streptophyta > Magnoliopsida > Poales > Poaceae > Triticum > Triticum dicoccoides. The sequence goes on from NW_021299208.1 coordinate 1,264, forward strand.
GCCACCAAGGTGGAGAGAAAACCTTGAGGAACAATATGAAGGTTAAGCTTCCGAAATTCCTCATGGAGAAGCGGTTGACTTTGTTGTAACATCA
>NW_021299209.1:0-908 GCF_002162155.2 Triticum dicoccoides
AAACGTGCATCACGTAGAGCAATAAAAACAGCACGTAAATGTTCCAAATGTTCTTCCAAAGATCTGCTATAAATCAGTATGTCATCAAAGTAAACTACCACAAATCGTCCAATGAAAGCACGTAAAACTTCGTTCATTAATCTCATGAAAGTACTAGGTGCATTAGTTAACCCAAAAGGCATGACTAACCACTCATATAATCCAAACTTAGTTTTAAATGCTGTTTTCCATTCATCTCCCAATTTCATACGAATTTGATGGTAGCCACTACGCAAATTAACTTTGGAGAATATTGTAGAGCCACTCAATTCATCAAGCATATCATCTAGCCTAGGAATAGGATGACGATAACGAATAGTAATATTATTAATGCCTCTACAATCAACACACATACGTGATGTACCATCCTTTTTCGGCACTAGAATAATAGGAACAGCAGAAGGACTAAGGGATTCGTGTATATAACCTTTGTCGAGAAGCTCTTGTACTTGGCGCATAATCTCCTTCGTCTCCTCTGGATTGGTACGGTATGGTGCACGGTTTGGCAGTGAAGCACCGGGAATTAAGTCAATCTGATGCTCAATCCCTCGAATAGGCGGTAATCCCGGTGGCACGTCTTGTGGAAAGACGTCAGCGAACTCCTGCAAAATGTTAGTGATAGCAGGAGGCAAAGAGGAAGGCACGTCCTCGAATGAAAATAATGCCTCTTTGCACACAAAAGCATAGCAAACAGATTTGCTGAAATCTAGCTCATCAATATCAGATTTGGTGGCAAATAAACATGCACTTTTCAATTTAATTTCAGAAGCAACACTAGATGGTTTATTATTAGGCTTCATTTGTTGCTCAAATTCTTTTGCCACAATCTGATTTTCACTCTTATTCGTCTCCTGTTTTGCTTTATTAGC
>NW_021299210.1:0-1285 GCF_002162155.2 Triticum dicoccoides
GTTGCTTCATCCTCAGAATGGTGCGACCATTGAACTTTGAGAAACTTGATATTATGACGTCGGGTGGTACGTTCGGCCTGATCGAGGATACGAATGGGGTACTCTCGATATGTAAGATTATCTTGGAGATCAAGCGTTTCGTGGTCCACTTCACGGATAGGATCCGAGAAGCAACGCCTGAGTTGAGAAACGTGGAAGACATCATGGACTCTGGAGAGGTGCGGAGGTAGTTCCAACTGGTAGGCAACTTCTCCTCGTTTGGCGAGAATGCGAAAAGGTCCAATGTAACGAGGAGCCAATTTGCCTTTGATACCGAAACGATGGGTTCCCTTCAGAGGGGTGACCCGAAGATAAGCCTTCTCGTCAACCTCGAAAGTCATAGCCTTATGTTTTCGGTCATATTGACTCTTTTGACGAGATTGGGCTGTTTTCAACTTTTCACGAACGATACGAACTTGTTCTTCTGCTTCCTGAATCATGTCAGGGCCAAAGAATTGTCTTTCCCCGGTCTCTGACCAGTTAAGGGGTGTTCGACACCGTCGTCCATAGAGAACTTCAAAAGGGGCTTTACCCAAGCTAGATTGATAGCTGTTGTTGTAAGCGAATTCGGCAAATGGAAGGCACTTCTCCCAGTCCATTCCGAATGAGATAACAGAGGCTCGAAGCATGTCTTCTAGAATCTGGTTGACGCGTTCCACTTGACCACTCGACTGAGGGTGGAAAGCGGTGCTAAAGGAGAGACGGGTTCCCATAGCATTTTGGAAACTTTCCCAAAATCGAGAGGTGAAAAGACTTCCTCGATCCGAGTTGATTTCCAAAGGAACACCATGGAGAGACACTATTCGGGGATGTATAAGTCTGCCAGCTGGCTAGCGGTTATACTCTCACGAACAGGTAAGAAATGGGCTACTTTGGAAAGACGATCGACCACGACGAAAATAGCATTATTCCCTCTCTTGGTCCTGGGAAAACCGGTAATGAAATCCATACCAATTTTATCCCATTTCCATTCAGGAATAGCTAAGGGTTGAAGGGTGCCAGCAGGCCGTTGATGCTCTGCTTTTACACGACGACAGACGTCGCAATTAGCAATATACTGAGCAATTTCTCTCTTCATCCTAGTCCACCAGAACCTCTGGCGTAGGTCCTGATACATCTTAGTACTACCGGGATGAATGGTGAGAGGAGATTCATGAGCCTCCTTAAGGATCAACTGCCGTAGATGCTGGTTCTTGGGAACCACTAGACGGTTCTCAAAGTACACAACACCATGATCATTTGTGGA
>NW_021299211.1:0-1481 GCF_002162155.2 Triticum dicoccoides
GATGCAGCCGGAAGGTTTTGTCGATCCTCGGAACGCTAACAAAGTATGCAAGCTCCAGCGATCCATTTATGGACTGGTGCAAGCATCTCGGAGTTGGAACATTCGCTTTGATGAGATGATCAAAGCGTTTGGGTTTATGCAGACTTATGGAGAAGCCTGCGTTTACAAGAAAGTGAGTGGGAGCTCTGTAGCATTTCTCATATTATATGTAGATGACATACTCCTGATGGGAAATAATATAGAATTTCTGGACAGCATTAAGGCCTACTTGAATAAGTGTTTTTCAATGAAGGACCTTGGAGAAGCTGCTTATATATTAGGCATCAAGATCTATAGAGATAGATCGAGACACCTCATAGGTCTTTCACAAAGCACATACCTTGATAAGATTTTGAAGAGATTCAGAATGGATCAGTCCAAGAAGGGGTTCTTTCCTATGTTACAAGGTATGAGACTGAGCTCAGCTCAGTCACCGACCACGGCAAAAGATAAAGAAGAGATGAGTGTCATCCCCTATGCTTCAGCCATAGGATCTATTATGTATGCCATGTTGTGTACCAGACCCGATGTAAACCTTGCCGTAAGTTTGGTAGCAAGATACTGAAGTAATCCCGGCAAGGAACACTGGACAGCGGTCAAGAATATCCTGAAGTACCTGAAAAGGACAAAGGACATGTTTCTCGTTTATGGAGGAGACGAAGAGCTCGTCGTAAAGGGTTACGTCGACGCTAGCTTCGACTCAGATCTGGATGACTCTAAGTCACAAACCGGATACGTGTATATGTTGAATGGTGGAGCAGTAAGCTGGTGCAGCTGCAAGCAGAGCGTCGTGGCGGGATCTACGTGTGAAGCGGAGTACATGGCAGCCTCGGAGGCAGCACATGAAGCGATTTGGGTGAAGGAGTTCATCACCGACCTAGGAGTCATACCCAATGCGTCGGAGCCGATCAAACTCTTCTGTGACAACACTGGAGCTATTGCCCTCGCAAAGGAGCCCAGGTTTCACAAGAAGACCACGCAGATCAAGCGTCGTTTCAACTCCATCCGTGAAAATGTTCAAGATGGAGACATAGAGATTTGCAAAGTGCACACGGATCTGAATGTCGCAGATCCGCTGACTAAACCTCTCTCGCGTGCAAAACATGATCAACACCAGAACTCTATGGGTGTTAGATTCATCACAATGTAACTAGATTGGTGACTCTAGTGCAAGTGGGAGACTGTTGGAAATATGCCCTAGAGGCAATAATAAAAGTATTATTATATTTCATTGTTCATGATAATTGTCTTTTATTCATGCTATAACTGTATTATCCGGAAATCGTAATACACGTGTGAATACTTAGACCACACTATGTCCCTGGTAAGCCTCTAGTTGACCAGCTCGTTGTGATCAACAGATAGTCATGGTTTCCTGACTATGGACATTGGATGTCGTTGATAACGGGATCACATCATTAGGAGAATGATGTGATGGACAA
>NW_021299212.1:0-1533 GCF_002162155.2 Triticum dicoccoides
GTATGCATGACCGATTTGGGATGATTCCAAAGGAAACAAAACAAACCTTTCTCAAATTCATGGCGGCAACTTACACCTAGTGCACGTGAACTTGGAGAAAGTCACTTCTTTCATCCAAGCATAAGCTTCATGAACGGAACACGAAGGCATTGCTTACAAGGTTTTCAACACTAGGTTGATGTTCAACATGAATCATGGGGGAGACAAAAATGCTGCTGATGGGCTCAACAACAACTCATCAGAATTTTCCATATTACTGGACTTCCACCATCATGTGAACACGGTGATAGCAATGGTCAGACCAAAAGATGTAATGGTGTATGCTCGAGGGATCAACCACGAGTAAGAAAACATTACGAAAATCGTTGGTTCTGATTTGACTTGACGATAGCCCATACTCAAGTCAAAGTCTTGACAAGGCAATAGATCCAACAACTGATCACGAAGACCAATCAATGGAGATATCATCTTTCTTCAACACACACACACGCACAAAAGATATCCCTTAACATGAACTAAGTCAGACAAGCTTTTATGTTCCAACTCTCCAAGTTGTTGTTTAGCTTAACCAACTAGCTCAGGGAATCTAACACATATTCATGGAGAAAGGGTAGCTTACAAGAACCCCCCCCCTGTGGACCGCCTTTTCATTTTAAAAAAATAGAAAAATGATAAAAATGTCAAAAAAATAAAAGAAAATAAGTTTGCCATGTCATATTTGGTCTAGTTGTTGGGAAAATTTACAAATATAAATTTCGACTTTATTTGCAAAATATCTCTGGAAATTTGTAAAATGGGCATAACTTTTGCATACGAACTCGGATTAAAAAGTTTTACATATGAAAAATCATCTGGTCGAAAAGTTACATCCGAATTTAACTGGGGGAACCCCGTTAAACATTTTCAAAATCTCCAAAAACCTAACACAAAAAAAGTTACGGGGCTTTCAAGATCTAGAGGCAAAAAATTCAAAAAAAAGGTTTGGGATACTTCGTATGTATGCATGACCGATTTGGGATGATTCCAAAGGAAACAAAACAAACCTTTCTCAAATTCATGGCGGCAACTTACACCTAGTGCACGTGAACTTGGAGAAAGTCACTTCTTTCATCCAAGCATAAGCTTCATGAACGGAACACGAAGGCATTGCTTACAAGGTTTTCAACACTAGGTTGATGTTCAACATGAATCATGGGGGAGACAAAAATGCTGCTGATGGGCTCAACAACAACTCATCAGAATTTTCCATATTACTGGACTTCCACCATCATGTGAACACGGTGATAGCAATGGTCAGACCAAAAGATGTAATGGTGTATGCTCGAGGGATCAACCACGAGTAAGAAAACATTACGAAAATCGTTGGTTCTGATTTGACTTGACGATAGCCCATACTCAAGTCAAAGTCTTGACAAGGCAATAGATCCAACAACTGATCACGAAGACCAATCAATGGAGATATCATCTTTCTTCAACACACACACACGCACAAAAGATATCCCTTAACATGAACTAAGTCAGACAAGCTTTTAT
>NW_021299213.1:0-2695 GCF_002162155.2 Triticum dicoccoides
TTGCGAAATATTCACTGATCACCAAAGTCTGAAGTACATTTTCACCCAACCGGATTTGAATCTCAGGCAAAGACGTTGGGTTGAGTTGATCACAGACTTCGATTTAGGAATAACCTACACCCCAGGGAAAGCCAACGTCATGGCTGATGCGCTAAGTCGTAAATCTTATTGTAACAACCTGATGTTACAACAAAGTCAACCGCTTCTCCATGAGGAATTTCGGAAGCTTAACCTTCACATTGTTCCTCAAGGTTTTCTTTCCACCTTGGTAGCAAAACCTACTCTTACGGATCAAATCATCGCTGCCCAAAAGCGAGATAAGGGGATATCTAAAATCAAAGAGAACATTGCTAGCGGAGGTGCTAGTTGTTTCTCCACAAATGATCATGGTGTTGTGTACTTTGAGAACCGTCTAGTGGTTCCCAAGAACCAGCATCTACGGCAGTTGATCCTTAAGGAAGCTCATGAATCCCCTCTCACCATTCATCCCGGTAGTACTAAGATGTATCAGGACCTACGCCAGAGGTTCTGGTGGACTAGGATGAAGAGAGAAATTGCTCAGTATATTGCTAATTGCGACGTCTGTCATCGTGTAAAAGCAGAGCATCAACGGCCTGCTGGCACCCTTCAACCCTTAGCTATTCCTGAATGGAAATGGGATAAAATTGGTATGGATTTCATTACCGGTTTTCCCAGGACCAAGAGAGGGAATAATGCTATCTTCGTCGTTGTCGATCGTCTTTCCAAAGTAGCCCATTTCTTACCTGTTCGTGAGAGTATAACCGCTAGTCAACTGGCCGACTTATACATCTCCCGTATAGTGTCTCTCCATGGTGTTCCTTTGGAAATTAACTCGGATCGAGGAAGTCTTTTCACCTCTCGATTTTGGGAAAGTTTCCAAAATGCTATGGGAACCCGTCTCTCCTTTAGCACCGCTTTCCACCCTCAGTCGAGTGGTCAAGTGGAACGCGTCAACCAGATTCTAGAAGACATGCTTCGAGCCTCTGTTATCTCATTCGGAATGAACTAGGAGAAGTGCCTTCCATTTGCCGAATTCGCTTACAACAACAGTTATCAGTCTAGCTTGGGTAAAGCCCCTTTTGAAGTTCTCTATGGACGACGGTGTCGAACACCCCTTAACTGGTCAGAGACCGGGGAAAGACAATTCTTTGGCCCGGATATGATTCAGGAAGCAGAAGAACAAGTTCGTATCGTTCGTGAAAAGTTGAAAACAGCCCAATCTCGTCAAAAGAGTCAATATGACCGAAAACATAAGGCTATGACTTTCGAGGTTGACGAGAAGGCTTATCTTCGGGTCACCCCTCTGAAGGGAACCCATCGTTTCGGTATCAAAGGCAAATTGGCTCCTCGTTACATTGGACCTTTTCGCATTCTTGCCAAACGAGGAGAAGTTGCCTACCAGTTGGAACTACCTCCGCACCTCTCCAGAGTCCACGATGTCTTCCACGTTTCTCAACTCAGGTGTTGCTTCTCGGATCCTATCCGTGGAGTGGACCACGAAACGCTTGATCTCCAAGATAATCTTACATATCGAGAGTACCCCATTCGTATCCTCGATCAGGACGAACGTACCACCCGACGTCATAACATCAAGTTTCTCAAAGTACAATGGTCGCACCATTCTGAGGATGAAGCAACTTGGGAAAGGGAGGATCGTCTTCGACTCGAGTATCCCGCCTTCTTCCCGGAGGAACCCAAATCTCGGGACGAGATTCTTTTGAGTGGGGGTGAGTTGTCACACCCTAGCTAGTCATGCATCAGAGTGTGTGCATCATGTTTAAAATTCCATTTAATTTGAAATGGGGATTTGTGAAACCCTCAGAATCATTTTTGAAAATGACCCAAATAACAATTTCTCCAAAAGGGTCCAAGAAAATGCTCATGTTGCTCTCTGAAAATATTGGACAGAGATAAAAATCAAACCAATATTTTTAAGAGCTCATAGGTATTTATTTTGGGCATTTGGAATTAATGCATAAATATTTGCATTGGAAATATATTAGTTATATATATTAATATATGTCCAAAAATTATGCCACCTGTTGGGGAGCTCTGGAATAATATATCTAGCTCCTGCAAAAATTGGCATAAGGTTATAAAATGATTTAATATTTTATTTAAATCAAAACAAATGACAGAAATTAGAAAAACAAAAATAAATAAAAGGAGAAGCTTACCTGGGCTCCTCCCTGTGCGGCCCAGCAGTAGCTGTCCGGCCCAGCCAGCAGGCGGCCCAGCCCGCCTCCTCCTCTGTCGTCTTCGTCCTCGACAGAGGGAGGGGAGTGTGCCCGGCGCGCGCGCGCGCCACCGCGCCACGCCACCAGCTCGCCTGCCTGCCTGCCCCTCCCCTCCTCGTCTGGATGGCCTGGAACGACGCCACGCCCCCCCGTACTCTCTCACTCTCCCTCGGTTCTTCCTCTCCTCTCCCTCGCTCTCTCTCTCCCGTGTTCGAACGCACCCGTCGCCGCCGTTCGCCATAGCCGCCGCCACCGGCCTCCCCTCGCCTCCCCGACACGCTCCCCAGCTCCGCCGCGACCCCCTCTACCTCCTCGTCAAGCCACAAGACGCCGGACGCCCTGTGGAGCCGCCGTCGCCATCGTCTTCCTCCTCGGGCTCCGACCACCATCGCCGTCGATTCGCCGTCTCCAGCGCGTCCCCGAGCCCGCTTCGACGC
>NW_021299214.1:0-4374 GCF_002162155.2 Triticum dicoccoides
AAACTGCAAGTGTTGATGACCGACACACAAACACACCCCGGTGTTCGTCAATCGTGGAAATCTTAGCGGGACACCAAAACTGAGTACTAGTCCATGAAACGGGCCAGAATCGGCCAAAACTGTGATTGTTGATGACCGACACGTAGCCACACCTTGGGGTTCAACAACCATGGAAATCGTTTTGGGACGCCAAAACGGTGAGTAATAGTCCACGAAACGGGTCAGAATCGACAAAAACAGCGAATGTTGATGACCGACATGTAAACGCACCCCTGGGTTCATCAATCATGGAAATCACTCTGGACCCCAAAACAGTGAGTAGTACTCCACGAAACGGGCCAGAATCGGCCAAAACTGCGAGTGTTGATGACTGACACGTAAGCACACACTCGGTTCAACAACAATGGAAATCAATTTGGGACCGCAAAACAGTGAGTAATAGTCCAGGAAACGGGTCAGAATTGGCCAAAACTATGAGTCTTGATGTCCGACACTTAAAGCACCCTGGGGTTTGTTCATGAAAATCACTGCGGGACCCCAAAACAATGAGTAATAGTGCACGAAACGGGTCAGAATCGGCCAAAATTGCAAGTGTTGATGACCAAGATGTAATCGCACACTCGGGTCACCACCTATGGAAATCGCTTTGGGACCCCAAAACGGTGAGTAATAGTCCAAGAAACATGCAAGAATCGGCCAAAACTGTGAGTGTTGATGTCCGACATGTAAACGCACCCTTGGGTTCATGAAACGGGCAAGAATCGGCCAAAACTGCGATTGTAGATGACCGACACGTAAGCGCACCTCGGGCTTCAACAACTATGGAAATGGCTTTGGGATCCCAAAAAGAGTTAGTAATAGTCCATGAAATGGGCCAGAATCGACAAAAACCGCGAGTGTTGATGACCGACATGAAAAGGCGTCCCTGGGTTCGTCAATCGTGGTAATCACTCCGGGACCCCAAAACAGTGATCAATAGCCAACGAAATGGGCCAGAATCGGCCCAAATTGTGAGTGTTGATGACCGACACGGAAACGCACCCCAAGGTTCGTCAATCGCGGAAATCACTTTGGCAACCTAAAACCGAGTAATAGTCCAAGAAACGGGCCAGAACCGGGCCAAACTGCGAGTCTTGACGACCAACACGTAAGCACACCTTGGGGTTCGACAACCATGGAAATCGCTTTGGGACCCCAAACGGTGAGTAATAATCCATGAAAGAGCCCAGAATCGGCCAAATCTAGGATTATTGTTGAACGATACATAAACGCACCCCGGGGTTCGTCAATCATGGAAATCTCTCAGGGACCCCAAACCAGTGAGTAGTAGTCAATGAAACGGGCCAGAATCGGCAAAACTGCAAGTGTTGATGACCGACACACAAACACACCCCGGTGTTCGTCAATCGTGGAAATCTTAGCGGGACACCAAAACTGAGTACTAGTCCATGAAACGGGCCAGAATCGGCCAAAACTGTGATTGTTGATGACTGACACGTAGCCACACCTTGGGGTTCAACAACCATGGAAATCGTTTTGGGACGCCAAAACGGTGAGCCACGAAACGGGTCAGAATCGACAAAAACCGCGAATGTTGATGACCGACATGTAAACGCACCCCTGGGTTCGTCAATCATGGAAATCACTCTGGACCCCAAAACAGTGAGTAGTACTCCACGAAACGGGCCAGAATCGGCCAAAACTGCGATTGTTGATGACTGACACGTAAGCACACACTCGGTTCAACAACAATGGAAATCAATTTGGGACCGCAAAACAGTGAGTAATAGTCCAGGAAACGGGTCAGAATTGGCCAAAACTATGAGCCTTGATGTCCGACACTTAAAGCACCCTGGGGTTTGTTCATGAAAATCACTCCGGAACCCCAAAACAATGAGTAATAGTGCACGAAACAGGTCAGAATCGGCCAAAATTGCAAGTGTTGATGACCAAGATGTAATCGCACACTCGGGTCACCACCTATGGAAATCGCTTTGGGACCCCAAAACGGTGAGTAATAGTCCAAGAAACATGCAAGAATCGGCCAAAACTGTGAGTGTTGATGTCCGACATGTAAACGCACCCTTGGGTTCATGAAACGGGCAAGAATCGGCCAAAACTGCGATTGTAGATGACCGACACGTAAGCGCACCTCGGGGTTCAACAACTATGGAAATGGCTTTGGGATCCCAAAAAGAGTTAGTAATAGTCCATGAAACGGGCCAGAATCGACAAAAACCGCGAGTGTTGATGACCGACACGAAAAGGCGTCCCTGGGTTCGTCAATCGTGGTAATCACTCCGGGACCCCAAAACAGTGATCAATAGCCAACGAAATGGGCCAGAATCGGCCCAAATTGTGAGTGTTGATGACCGACACGGAAACACACCCCAAGGTTCGTCAATCGCGGAAATCACTTGGGCAACCTAAAACCGAGTAATAGTCCAAGAAACGGGCCAGAACCGGGCCAAACTGCGAGTCTTGACGACCAACACGTAAGCACACCTTGGGGTTCGACAACCATGGAAATCGCTTTGGGACCCCAAACGGTGAGTAATAGTCCATGAAAGAGCCCAGAATCGGCCAAATCTAGGATTATTGTTGAACGATACATAAACGCACCCCGGGGTTCGTCAATCATGGAAATCTCTCAGGGAACCCAAACCAGTGAGTAGTAGTCAATGAAACGGGCCAGAATCGTCAAAACTGCAAGTGTTGATGACCGACACACAAACACATCCCGGTGTTCGTCAATCGTGGAAATCTTAGCGGGACACCAAAACTGAGTACTAGTCCATGAATAGGGCCAGAATCGGCCAAAACTGCGATTGTTGATGACCGACACGTAGCCACACCTTGGGGTTCAACAACCATGGAAATCATTTTGGGACGCCAAAACGGTGAGTAATAGTCCACGAAACGGGTCAGAATCGACAAAAACCGCGAATGTTGATGACCGACATGTAAACGCACCCCTGGGTTCGTCAATCATGGAAAGCACTCTGGACCCCAAAACAGTGAGTAGTACTCCACGAAACGGGCCAGAATCGGCCAAAACTGTGAGTGTTGATGACTGACACGTAAGCACACACTCGGTTCAACAACAATGGAAATCAATTTGGGACCGCAAAACAGTGAGTAATAGTCCAGGAAACGGGTCAGAATTGGCCAAAACTATGAGTCTTGATGTCCGACACTTAAAGCACCCTGGGGTTTGTTCATGAAAATCACTCCGGGACCCCAAAACAATGAGTAATAGTGCACGAAACGGGTCAGAATCGGCCAAAATTGCAAGTGTTGATGACCAAGATGTAATTGCACACTCGGGTCACCACCTATGGAAATCGCTTTGGGACCCCAAAACGGTGAGTAATAGTCCAAGAAACATGCAAGAATCGGCCAAAACTGTGAGTGTTGATGTCCGACATGTAAACGCACCCTTGGGTTCATGAAACGGGCAAGAATCGGCCAAAACTGCGATTGTAGATGACCGACACGTAAGCGCACCTCGGGGTTCAACAACTATGGAACTGGCTTTGGGATCCCAAAAAGAGTTAGTAATAGTCCATGAAACGGGCCAGAATCGACAAAAACCGCGAGTGTTGATGACCGACACGAAAAGGCGTCCCTGGGTTCGTCAATCGTGGTAATCACTCCGGGACCCCAAAACAGTGATCAATAGCCAACGAAATTGGCCAGAATCGGCCCAAATTGTGAGTGTTGATGACCGACACGGAAACACACCCCAAGGTTCGTCAATCGCGGAAATCACTTTGGCAACCTAAAACCGAGTAATAGTCCAAGAAACGGGCCAGAACCGGGCCAAACTGCGAGTCTTGACGACCAACACGTAAGCACACCTTGGGGTTCGACAACCATGGAAATCGCTTTGGGACCCCAAACGATGAGTAATAGTCCATGAAAGAGCCCAGAATCGGCCAAATCTAGGATTATTGTTGAACGATACATAAACGCACCCCGGGGTTCGTCAATCATGGAAATCTCTCAGGGACCCCAAACCAGTGAGTAGTAGTCAATGAAACGGGCCAGAATCGGCAAAACTGCAAGTGTTGATGACCGACACACAAACACACCCCGGTGTTCGTCAATCGTGGAAATCTTAGCGGGACACCAAAACTGAGTACTAGTCCATGAAACGGGCCAGAATCGGCCAAAACTGTGATTGTTGATGACCGACACGTAGCCACACCTTGGGGTTCAACAACCATGGAAATCGTTTTGGGACGCCAAAACGGTGAGTAATAGTCCACGAAACGGGTCAGAATCGACAAAAACCACGAATGTTGATGACCGACATGTAAACGCACCCCTGGGTTCGTCAATCATGGAAATCACTCTGGACCCCAAAACAGT
>NW_021299215.1:0-1065 GCF_002162155.2 Triticum dicoccoides
TGGTTGCGGCTAGGGTTCGGTCGGGGGGGTGGGGGGTTATGCGGGGAGAGGTGGGCCGGCCGGGGTGGGTGGCCGACTGGGCCGGCCGGTTGGCTAGCTGGGTCGGTTGGCCCGGGGGTTTGGGGTTTTTTTTTTATTTATTTTTTTTATTTTTTTTATTTTCCTTTTACGGTTTTACTTTAGTTACATTTATTTTAGTTTTAGCAAAATATACACTTAGCACATAAATTAGTATTTCAACTTAGTCCACGGTCACAAAAAGGTTTAACCCCCAAATAAAATAGTTTAGTATTTTATAAAATTCAAAAGGCACTTATCTAGTTGTTTTAGCTACTCCTTTATTCATTTAACAGTATTTAAACATTTTATAAAAGTGTGGTTTCTCCACCATAATTATCTATGCAATATTTGGTTCACTCCGAACATTTTAGTTTTAATATTTGAAAACTTTTATTGTTTGCCTATTTTGAATTAGAATTTGAATCGGTTTCGAACTAACTCGAGATTAGCAACTGTAAATGAGGTGACGTGACATCATTACCAGAGGGTTACTGTAGCTTGATTACCCGGGCGTCACAATTCTCCTCCACTACAAGAAATCTCGTCCCGAGATTTAAGCGGTGGAGTAAGGGGCGAAGGTGTTGGTAGTGAAAACCTAACGAGTCTTCTCGGTCTTGGCTTCCCTTTCGAAGAGGTTGATCCCTTTCGTTGAGGTCTTCATTTCACTGCTTCAAGTCACCATGATCAATTTGTCATCCTTTCTTCGGGATCTCCATCGTACTTACGAATAGGTAAGGGGCAGCTCTACAACGATAGGATGTTACAAGGGAAAATCTTCTGGGGGTTTCCCAAGTATGAACATACGAGTATCTCTCGAGTTGAACAAATCGAATACATCAAGAGTAAGGTACGAAGGTACAATAAGAGGTTCCAAGTGGATAGATAGTTGCTCGAAGTCTGAACCAGAGTGAGAAGGGTTTCAGAGCAGCGAGAGTAAGTATTGCGTCTGATACCAGAATAGAGCATTAGGAAGGTGGCCCGTGAATTAAATACGAAGCCAAGCGC
>NW_021299216.1:0-20981 GCF_002162155.2 Triticum dicoccoides
TCTTGATCCAGCAAGGGGGAAGGAGAGGTTGATGAAGATCCAGCAGCACGACGGCGTGGTGGTGGAAGCAACGGTGATCTCGGCAGGGCTTCGCCAAGCGCAGGGAGACGGAGGAGTGTCACGGGAGGGAGAGGGAGAGGCCAGGGGCTTGGGTGCGGCTGCCCTCCCTCCCCCACTATATATAGGGTCCCTAGGGGGGGGCACCGACCCTAGGAGATCCAATCTCCTAGGGGGGCGGCGGCCAAGGGGGTGGCTTGCCCCCCAAGGCAAGGGTGGCGCCCCCCACCCCTAGGGTTTCCAACCCTAGGCGCAGGGGGAGGCCCAAGGGGGCGCACCAGCCCACTAGTGGCTGGTTCCCCTCCCACTTCAGCCCATGGGGCCCTCCGGGACAGGTGGCCCCACCCGATGGACCCCCGGGACCCTTCCGGTGGTCCCGGTACAATACCGATTACCCCCGAAACTTTCCCGATGGCTGAAACTTGACTTCCTATATATAAATCTTCACCTCTGGACCATTCCGGAACTCCTCGTGACATCCGGGATCTCATCCGGGACTCCGAACAACTTTCGGGTTACTGCATACTAATATCTCAACAACCCTAGCGTCACCGAACCTTAAGTGTGTAGACCCTACGGGTTCGGGAGACATGCAGACATGACCGAGACGACTCTCCGGTCAATAACCAACAGCGGGATCTGGATACCCATGTTGTCTCCCACATGCTCCATGATGATCTCATTGGATGAACCACGATGTCGAGGATTCAATCAATCCGTATACAATTCCCTTTGTCAATCGGTATGTTACTTGCCCGAGACTCGATCGTCGGTATCCCAATACCTCGTTCAATCTCGTTACCGGCAAGTCACTTTACTCGTACCGTAATGCATGATCCTGTGATCAACCACTTGATCACATTGAGCTCATTATGATGATGCATTACCGAGTGGGCCCAGAGATACCTCTCCGTCATGCGGAGTGACTGAGGGAGTCCTGGATTAGGGGGTATCCGGATGGCCGGACTATACCTTCAGCCGGACTCCTGGACTATGAAGACACAAGATTGAAGACTCCGTCCCGTGTCCGGAAGGGACTTTCCTTGGCGTGGAAGGCAAGCTTGGCGATACGGATATGAAGATCTCCTACCATTGTAACCGACTTGGTGTAACCCTAACCCTCTCCAGTGTCTATATAAACCGGAGGGTTTTAGTCCGTAGGACGACATACACATCAACAATCATACCATAGGCTAGCTTCTAGGGTTTAGCCTCCTCGATCTCGTGTTAGATCTACTCTTGTACTACCCGTGTCATCAATATTAATCAAGCAGGACATAGGGTTTTACCTCCATCGAGAGGCCCGAACCTGGGTAAAACTTCGTGTCCCTTGCCTCCTATTACCATCCGGCCTAGACGCACAGTTCGGGACCCCCTACCCGAGATCCGCCGGTTTTGACACCGACATTGGTGCTTTCATTGAGAGTTCCTCTGTGTCATCGCCGTCAGGCTTGATGGCTCCTACGATCATCAAAAGCGATGCAGTCTAGGGTGAGACCTTCCTCCCCGGACAGATCTTCGTCTTTGGCGGCTTCGCACTGCGGGCCAATTCGCTTGGCCGTCTGGAGCAGATCGAAAGCTACGCCCCTGGCCGTCAGGTCAGATTTGGAAGTTTAAACTACACGGCTGACATCTGCGGAGACTTGATCTTCGACGGATTCGAGCCACTGCCGAGCGCGCCGCTCTGTCACGATGAGCATGATTTAGCTCTGCCGCTGAACAGTGCCCTGGAGGCCACACCCACGTTAGCACCGATCCCTAATTCGGAGCCAACTGCATCGATCGAGGATGGGCAGTTGGACGCCACCTCGGGGGCTGCGACCCTAACGGCGATTGAGCCGAACACCAGCCCCGCACTCCGTGATACTCATGATTCCAAGGAGTCGGACTCCTTTCCGGACTCCGAACCATTCGCGCCTCTGCCAATCGAATCCGATTGGGCACCGATCATGGAGTTTACTGCCGCGGACATCTTTCAGCACTCGCCCTTTGGCGATATTATAAAATCACTAAAGTCTCTCTCTTTATCAGGAGAGCCCTGGCCGGACTACGGTCAGCGAGATTGGGATGCGGACGATGAAGAAATTCAAAGCCCACCCACCACCCACTTTGTAGCCACTGTCGACGATTTAACCGACATGCTCGACTTCGACTCTGAAGACATCGACGGTATGGACACCGATGAAGGAGACGATGAGGAACTAACGCCTATTGGGCCCTTGAACGCCACCCCGTCATATGACGTATACATGGTGGACGCACCAAAAGATGACGACGAGGAGCGGAAGGACGCACCGAAGGCTTGTTCCCTCAAAAAGCACTCAAAGCGGCGACGCAAGCGCCGCCCCAAATCTTGCCTCGACAGAAATAGCGATCACACAGACCCAGCGCTGGAGCAGGGCGAACCGCTGCTGGACAACGGCAATCCGGATAATGAAACCGAACAAACAAATCCTATCAAGGATAATGGTCCGGACAACATAACGCCGGACAGACACCCGGAGCAGCATACTGCCCGTAAAAGGCTTGTTGCCACAGCGAGGAGCCTGAAAAAGCAGAAGCAAAGGATCAAGGCCGTGCAAGACACACTCCAATTCAGATGGGGTAAAATACTCAGCACTGCAGCAAGGTACGGCGACAATCGCCCCTCCAAGAGCTACCCAAAGCGGAAGCTGCTACCCAAATTCGATGAGGAGGCCTCAGAACCTCCACAACCAAATATCAAACCAGCCACCTGGTCGGATAGACAACCCCTCTACCAACACAGAGCGGCATACAACGCCGCTCACAATACAATACGCGACCCATGCGAGGGCTCGCACCCAAAGGACGACGCAACCAGATCCATCTATGGACCACACAAGAGCGCCCCAGCATACAATGCAACACAACAAACATCCGAACAACGCGGTATACCCAGCTACAGGGGTGCCGCACACCCCCTATGTTTCACCGATGAGGTGCTGGACCACGAATTCCCAGAGGGATTCAAGCCCGTAAACATAGAGGCATACGACGGAACAACAGACCCGGGGGTCTGGATTGAGGACTACATCCTTCATATCCATATGGCTCGAGGAGATGACCTCCACGCCATCAAGTACCTACCCCTCAAGCTCAAAGGGCCAGCTCGTCACTGGCTCAAAGGCCTCCCCGAAATCTCCATTGGAAGCTGGGAAGAGCTTGAAGACGCCTTTCAGGAAAATTTTCAAGGGACCTATGTTCGACCTCCGGATGCGGACGATTTGAGTCATATAACTCAACAGCCCGGAGAGTCAGCCCGAAAGCTTTGGAACAGGTTTATTACTAAAAAGAACCAGATTGTCGACTGTCCGGACGCCGAAGCCTTAGCGGCTTTCAAGCATAGCGTCCGTGACGAATGGCTCGCCAGACACCTCGGCCAAAATAAGCCGAGAACGATGGCCGCATTAACAAACCTCATGACCCGCTTTTGCGTGGGAGAGGACAGCTGGCTAGCCAGATGCAGCACCAGCGACCCCAGTACATCTGAAGTTAGAGATGGAAACGGGAAATCATGGCGCAACAGCAATAACAAACACCGGAATAAAGAAGACAACACGAAGGGCACGACAGTAAATGCCGGATTCAAAAGCTCTCGGCCAGGACAAAAGCCGCCCCCTAAAGGCACCAGGGATGAATTGTCCAGCCTCAACAAAATTCTGGACCAAGTATGTCAGATTCATAGTACCCCTGGTAAACCTGCTAGTCATACCCACAGAGAATGTTGGGTTTTCAAGCAGTCCGGCAAGCTTAACGCCGTACACAAGGGGGAGGATACACCAAGTGAAGACGGGGACGAGCCCCCCAAGCAAGACATGGGGGAATAATAGAAATTTCCACCAGAAGTCAAAACAGTAAATGTGTTACACGTAATCAAGGGAAAAACAACGCGACAATCCCAGGAAAATATACACAAGTGCCTGTCACCACGACGTCCTGCCACTGGTCATCTCAACCGATCACTTTCAACCATCACGATTACTCAGCAAGTATCCGACACGCAGGATGGGCTGCCCTGGTATTAGATCCAGTAATTGGCGGATATCACTTCACAAGAGTCTTGATGGACGGCGGCAGTAGCCTAAACCTAATATATCAGGATACAATCCGCGGGATGTGGTTAGACCCAACACAAATTCGCCATAGCAATACTACCTTTAAAGGAGTAACGCCAGGCCCAGGGGCTCGTTGTACGGGCTCCCTCCTACTACAAGTTATATTCGGCTCCCCCGACAACTTCCGTCGCGAGCATTTAACTTTCCATATCGCTCCGTTTCAAAGTGGCTATCAAGCACTGCTCGGACGCGAAGCTTTCGCTCGCTTTAATGCAATACCACACTACGCCTCCCTCACACTCAAGATGCCCGGTCCACGTGGCATCATTACAGTGCACGGAAATATCAAGCGATCTCTGCGCGCCGAAGAGAGTGAGGCTGCCTTGGCAGCCACACACTAAAGGCGCCTGGACAAGCGAAAGCATCCAATAGGTCGTCAAGACCTTAGATACAACTAATCAACTCTGGCGCCTCTATTTATACGGAATAAGTGGTCACACCCCTATTTGTCAAATACAAGGGGCTCAACGCGCCCAGACAAGTGGCAATTTCTTATCATCTTGAAATATACATGGTTTCTTTCAAAAACTATCTTTTTACACGACAACCTTTTCACTTAACTTCCTCTCTTTTATAGACGATCATTGTGCTACACCTGTCCAGGATACGACACAACGGAGACACAGGCGCAGACGTGCAGCAGGGACCCGCTCCAACGATTCTTTTTAGATTAAGACCCTGCATAAACCTTTTTTACTGTCTCTTGTTGATACATATCCACCGTTGAGAAGGATGCTGACGTCTTGGCATGTGGCCACGCCAGAACAATGCACGTACCTGGACACAAGGGGCTTCTTACAAAGGCCACTATTTAGGCCCGGTTTATACCACAAAGACCGAATACCTTAGGGAGTGTTCGGCGTCGGGAGTTTGGCCCTATATGCATCAGCTCCGAATCATTGTCTTTGGTCAAATGTTGGGGTTGCCCGGCTCCTGTGTTTTGGTGCCTTACGTTCCGCCTTGCCGGCTAAGGTAGCACCAGGAGAACTACTGCGATTGTGCCCTGGTTCATCCAGAGGAGCACCTCAATAGAGAAAGCCGAAAACTGACTGTCATGATATAGCGTGAGACTGGTCAACCACTCAATGACCTGTGGGAATGTTAGAATTCCTCCACCTTAATGAAGGGCCGTTTTCCGGCCAGGCATGTACGCACCCCGGTATCGGGAGAGTGCGGAGACACCAGGGGCTATCTAGTAGCCCCACTATCAAACTCCTATGGCTAAGTGAAAGTGCTAAAGCATTATAGCCCGGTTGCCTCGCTCGCTCTGCTATCACCTCCTTAATAGGACCAAGACGTTGGGTTAAGTGTGAACGCGTGTTTTTGCGAGCACCTCCGCATTATATGCGTGGGGGTTGAAGCTGACGACTCCAATCTTTCAGGTTATACACATGTATACATAAACGGCCGCCCAGGAGGCATCATATTACTTTCAGGCAAAAGTATAAAAATAGCCTTATAAAAATTTATAAAAGCATTTCACTTACAATGAGATTACATATCACTCAAACATAATATTGTTTGAGCACTGGGTCTCTATCAAACGGGTACCCTCAAGAACTTCTTCAAAGTAGTGCTCAGCAGCCTTTCGACCTATAGCCGAATCCCGCGCTGCAACATTGGTAGCATCCATCTCCGCCCAGTATGCGTTAACACGGGCAAAGGCCATCCGTGCGCCCTCTATGCACGCCGACCTCCTCATCGCATTAATGCGCGGCACCACGTCAAGGACCTGCTGCACCAAGCCAAAATAGCTGTTCGGTTTTGACCTTTCTGGCCATAGCTGATCCACAACAGACCTCATGGAGAGTCCAGACAACCTATTTAGTTTGGCCCATTCGGCTAATTGGTCAGTCAATGAAAGTGGACGCTCAGGAGAATGGAATTGTCTCCAAAACAGCTGGTCTACTTCACGGCCCGTTTGACCCTGGAAGTACTTGGCCGCATCGGTAGCGCTCGCCGCCAAATCCATATACACATCCTCCGAACTCCATAGCCGATCCAGAGGGGCATACCGTGGATCTCCGAATTTCCTCCACAACATAAAGGATTTCCCAGCTACAATATCCCCGGCTTCCCGCAGCTCCTCCTTTTTTGCCCTCATAGCAGAGCGGAGATCCTTTTTCGTCCCAGCAGCCTTCTCAAGGTCCGATG
Source organism: Triticum dicoccoides (assembly GCF_002162155.2). Lineage (NCBI taxonomy): Eukaryota > Viridiplantae > Streptophyta > Magnoliopsida > Poales > Poaceae > Triticum > Triticum dicoccoides. The sequence continues at coordinate 6,348 of NW_021299216.1, forward strand.
CCTTCGCTTGGTTTTCCTTTTCAAGAACCCGGCAACAGTCTGCAGCGGCTTTTAATTCTATAGCCATCTTGGCCATCTTGTCTCGGGTCTCGCCATGCGCGGCCTTCTCGGCTTGCAACTCCTCGGCCACCTTCATAGCAGCCGCATTAGCCCACCTCGCTTGTTCCTTGGCTCGGGCAAGTTCTTCCCGCAAGGCTTCAACAGTGGCAGCTCCATCTGCAGTCACAACATATTAAAGATACTGGCATCATGCTGCTCTTCCTATGTGGCGTTTACCAGATGAGGACACTTACCCTGCGCCTGGTCAAGCCTTTTGTTAACAAGCTCGATGTCGGCGTCTGCCGCATCCAACTGCCGTTCTAAATGGGAAAACTCACTAGTCTGGCTAGCCACCGGAGCTTCCATCACCTGCACATAGAGGCAGTATGGTTATTACCTGGAAATATGATCCTCTGTTCGTCATCATTTCCGACGACAACCAGAGTCTCAGGGGCTACTATCTACACAGGGCACACCTAGCATGTGCAGGACTATCATACATTCTTTTACGTACCTCGAAGCCTGTCAGTAGACTCATAAAAGCTTCATGCAATCCGCTTTCAGCGGACGATATTCTCTCCATCACCGTATTCATCAGCACACGGTGTGCATCTGAGATGGCCGCTCGCCCCACCAACTCCCTCAGAACATCTGGTCGCACACCAGATGATGCCGGACTCTTTTGTCTGCTCTCTTCAGGAGCCGGACACTGGGAGCTTAGGGGGTCGATGGGATTATCTTCTGGCCTCACCGGACTCGGAGAGGCCCTCCGCAACAACACTTCTGGGTCGCCCGCTTCTGGAGCGGAGGAGTCCGGAGGAGGCGTTTCGCTCTCCATCATCTCTGGAATAAAATCCCCCGAAGACGAGCTCATTTGAGAGGGGCTAAGGCCCGAACTGCAAAAATATATGCGGTGGTTATTTTGTCAGAAGAAAAAGATGGCATATCTGTACTATTAAAAGTATTTCGGGCCACTTACGACTCACGGGAGAACTAACCCCCCCGCGGAATTTGTGCGACAACGGCGCCCCCCGAGGTAGGATCCTCTCTGGGAGACTTCTTCTCCCGTTTGGAAGCTTCGGCTTCCGAATCCCCGGGCGCAGTCCTTTTCCTCTTCTGGTCGTCTTCCTTCATGGATACGCTCGCTCCCTCGGCTAGAATGGGCAGCGTTGGGGGCCCGCGTCCGCCCGCATTATCCTCCACAGTATCTTCCTTCAAGGGCTCCGGGCAAGGTGCGGTCTGGAGCATCTTTTCCAATACCGAATTTTCCAAACCCTCAGGGAGGGGGGCCGAACACCGAATCAACTTCGCCTTTGTTAGCCAGTCCTGGTCAAAAAGAGAGCTTTCAGAAATAACTTCGTAACAAAGAGAGATAGTATGTTCGGCCAGAAGATGCTTTACCTGTTCGACAGCGCGGTTACTACTCAGGCCCATGTCCTCGGTGATTTCCGGACACTCCACCTGAGGTCCGAAGAATGACTTGTACATCTCCTCGTGCGTCAGGCCGAGGAAATTTTGAATGGCACGCGGTCCCTCGGGATTGAACTCCCACAGGCGAAGAGGCCGGCCTTTGCAAGGCTGGACTTGATGAACCAACATAACCTGTATTACCGCAACCAAACTGAAATATCCATTGAAGAGATCTCGAATACGTCTTTGCAGTATAGGCACGTCCTTGGCTGGCCCCCAGCTCAGACCTCTGCTGATCCATGACATCAGCTGTGGTGGGGGGCCCGAGCGGAAAACAGGGGGGGCGCCCACTTGGCACTTCTAGGAGCCGTGATGTAGAACCACTCCTGTTGCCACAAGTCAGACACCTCTGGGATGGAACCTTTGGGCCACGGAGCTCCCGTCATCTTGCGTATTGAGGCACCTCCACACGCTGCATGTTGCCCCTCGATCATCTTCGGCTTCACTTCAAAGCTCTTGAGCCATAGGCCAAAGTGAGGGGTAACCCGGAGGAAGGCCTCGCACACGACAATAAATGTTGTGATATGAAGAAAGGAGTCCGGATCTAGATCATGAAAGTCTAGCATGTAGTAAAACATCAAACCCCTTACGAAAGGATCCAGAGCAAGGCCTAGACCTCGGAGGAAGAGGGATACGCACACGATGTTCTCCTTGGGTTCGGGGGTGGGGACGACCTGCCCTCGGGGAGGCAGCCGATGCAAAATCTCGGCGGTCAGATATCCGGCCTCCCTCAACTTTTTGATGTCTTCTTCCGTGATGGAGGAAGGCACCCATCGGCCTTGAAGGCTAGATCCAGACATGACTGAAGGTTCGGAGCATCTGACCTGAACTTCGGGCGTTTGAGCTTGAGGTGGGGAAAGGATTCGATTGAGCATGGGAGGGAAAAATAAAAGCCTTGTCCCCTTTATAAAGAGGGTGAATATCAAGCGTCCTCTCCGTGTCCGTTTGGACTTGCCTATAATCTAGGAGTCCTAGAAACGGTTGGGTTACCCACGCCCGTATTAATGAGAATCCCGGAATAAGGGGACATGATCTCTGCTTTAACAAGACGTGCCAAGGAAACCGCCTCGCATAACGCGCTAAGATGGGACAATAAAACGGTTCGAATAAAAGCTTGGCCGTGGTGTGATGTCACACTACGGAATACGTCAGCAGATTCGATTTGTGTAAATATTATTCTCTCTATGGCAATATGTGGAAACTTATTTTGAAGAGCCGGACACTATCTTTGTGTTCAAAATCTTCTATGAAGTACTTGGAGGAGGAACCCGCCTTGCAATGCCGAAGACAATCTGCGCACCGGACTCGTCGTCATTGAAGCCTGGTTCAGGGGCTACTGAGGGAGTCCTGGATTAGGGGGTATCCGGATGGTCGGACTATACCTTCAGCCGGACTGCTGGACTATGAAGACACAAGATTGAAGACTCCGTCCCGTGTCCGGAAGGGACTTTCCTTGGCGTGGAAGGCAAGCTTGGCGATACGTACCATTGTAACCGACTTGGTGTAACCCTAACCCTCTCCGGTGTCTATATAAACCGGAGGGTTTTAGTCCGTAGGACGACATACACATCAACAATCATACCATAGGCTAGCTTCTAGGGTTTATCCTCCTCGATCTCGTGGTAGATCTACTCTTGTACTACCCGTATCATCAATATTAATCAAGCAGGACGTAGGGTTTTACCTCCATCGAGAGGGCCCGAACCTGGGTAAAACTTCGTGTCCCTTGTCTGCTGTTACCATCCAGCCTAGACGCACAGTTCAGGACCCCCTACCCGAGATCCACCGGTTTTGACACCGACAGTGACAAATCCCAGTCTCGATTCATGCCAACCCAACAGACACTTTCGGAGATACCTGTAGTGTACCTTTATAGTCACCCAGTTACGTTGTGACATTTGGCACACCCAAAGCACTCCTACGGTATCCGGGAGTTGCACAATCTCATGGTCTAAGGAATGATACTTGACATTCGGAAAAGCTACAGCTAACGAACTACACGATCTTTGAGCTATGCTTAGGATTGGGTCTTGTCCATCACATCATTCTCCTAATGATGTGATCCCGTTATCAATGACATCCAATGTCCATAGTCAGGAAACCATGACTATCTTTTGATCAACGAGCTAGTCAACTAGAGCTCACTAGGGACGTGTTGTGGTCTATGTATTCACACATGTATTATGATTTCCGGATAACACAATTATAGCATGAATAATAGACAATTATCATGAACAAAGAAATATAATAATAACCATTTTATTATTGCCTCTAGGGCATATTTCCAACAGTCTCCCACTTGCACTAGAGTCAATAGTCTAGTTACATTGTGATGAATCGAACACCCATGCAGTTCTGGTGTTGATCATGTTTTGCTCTAGGGAGAGGTTTAGTCAACGGATCTGCCACATTCAGGTCCGTATGTACTTTACAAATCTCTATGTCTCCATTTTGAACACTTTCACGAATGGAGTTGAAGCGACGCTTGATATGCCTGGTCTTCCTGTGAAACCTGGGCTCCTTGGCAAGGGCAATAGCTCCAGTGTTGTCACAGAAGAGAGTCATCGGGACCGACGCATTGGGTATGACTCCTAGGTCGGTAATGAACTCCTTCACCCAGTCTGCTTCTTATGCTGCCTCTGAGGCTGCCATGTACTCCGCTTCACATGTAGATCCCGCCACAATGCTTTGCTTGCAACTGCACCAGCTTACTGCCCCACCATTAAAAATATACACGTATCCGGTTGGTGACTTAGACTCATCCAGATCTGTATCGAAGCTAGCATCGACGTAACCCTTTACGACGAGCTCTTCGTCACCTCCATAAACGAGAAACATATCCTTAGTCCTTTTCAGGTACTTCAGGATATTCTTGACCGCTGTCCAGTGTTCCATGCCGGGATTACTTTGGTACCTTCCTACCAAACTTACGGCAAGGTTTACATCAGGTCTGGTACACAGCATATCATACATGATAGACCCTATGGCCGAGGCATAGGGGACGACACTCATCTTTTCTCTATCTTCTGCCGTGGTCGGGCATTGAGCCGTGCTCAATCTCGTACCTTGCAATACAGGCAAGAACCCCTTCTTTGACTGATCCATTTTGAACTTCTTCAATATCTTGTCAAGGTACGTACTCTGTGAAAGACCAATGAGGCGTCTCGATCTATCTCTATAGATCTTGATGCCTAATATATAAGCAGCTTCTCCAAGATCCTTCATTGAAAAACACTTGTTCAAGTAGGCCTTTATGCTTTCCAAGAATTCTATATCATTTCCCATCAACAGTATGTCATCCACATACAATATGAGAAATGCTACAGAGCTCCCACTCACTTTCTTGTAAATGCAGGCTTCCCATAAGTCTGCGTAAACCCAAACGCTTTGATCATCTCATCAAAACGAATGTTCCAACTCCGAGATGCTTGCACCAGCCCATAAATCGAGCGTTGGAGCTTGCACACCTTGTCAGCATTCTTAGGATCGACAAAACCTTCCGGCTGCATCATATACAATTCTTCCTTAAGGAAACCATTAAGGAATGCCGTTTTGACGTCCATTTGCCATATCTCATGATCATAGAATGCGGCAATTGCTAACATGATTCGGACGGACTTCAGCTTTGCTACGGGTGAGAAAGTCTCATCGTAGTCAACCCCTTGAACTTGTCGATAACCCTTAGCGACAAGCCGAGCTTTATAAATGGTCACATTACCATCCGCGTCTGTCTTCTTCTTAAAGATCCATTTATTTTCTATGGCTCGCCGTTCATCGGGCAAGTCATTCAAAGTCCATACTTCATTTTCATACATGTATCCTATCTCGGATTTCATGGCTTCCAGCCATTTGTCGGAATCCGGGCCTGCCATCGCTTCTTCATAGTTCGAAGGTTCACCGTTGTCTAACAACATGATTTCCAAGACAGGGTTGCCGTACCACTTTGGTGCGGAACGTGTCCTCGTGGACCTACGAAGTTCAGTAGCAACTTGATCTGAAGTTTCATGATCATCATCATCAACTTCCTCTCTAGTCGGTGCTGGCACCTCAGGAACATTTTCTCGAGCTGCATCACTTACCTGTTCAAGAGGTAATACTTCATCAAGTTCTACTTTCCTCCCACTTATTTCTTTCGAGAGAAACTCTTTCTCTAGAAAGGACCCATTCTTGGCAACAAAGATCTTGCCTTCGGATCTGAGGTAGAAGGTATATCCAATAGTTTCTTTAGGGTATCCTATGAAGACGCATTTTTCCGATTTGGGTTCGAGCTTTTTAGGTTGAAGTTTCTTGACATAAGCATCGCATCCCCAAACTTTTAGAAATGATAGCTTAGGTTTCTTCCCAAACCATAATTCATACGGTGTCGTCTCAACGGATTTCGACGGAGCCCTATTTAAAGTGAATGCGGCAGTCTCTAAAGCATAGCCCCAAAATGACAGCAGTAGATCGGTAAGAGACATCATAGATCGCACCATATCCAATAGAGTGCGATTACGACGTTCGGACACACCATTACGCTGAGGTGTTCCAGGCGGCATGAGTTGTGAAACCATTCCTAATTTTCTTAAGTGTGTGCCAAATTCGTGACTCAAGTATTCTCCCCCACGATCTGATCGTAAGAACTTGATTTTCCTGTCACGTTGATTCTCAACCTCACTCTGAAATTCCTTGAACTTTTCAAAGGTCTCAGACTTGTGTTTCATTAAGTAGACATACCCATATCTACACAAGTCATCAGTGAGGGTGAGACCATAACGATAGCCACCGCGAGCCTCAACACTCATTGGACCGCACACATCAGTATGTATGATTTCCAATAAGTTGGTTGCTCGCTCCATTGTTCCTGAGAACGGAGTCTTGATAATTTTACCCATGAGGCATGGTTCGCACGTGTCAAATGATTCGTAATCAAGAGACTCCAAAAGTCCATCTGCATGGAGCTTCTTCATGCGTTTGACACCTATGTGACCAAGGCGGCAGTGCCACAAGTATGTGGGACTATCATTATCAACTTTACATCTTTTGGTATTCACACTATGAATATGTGTAACATTGCGCTCGAGATTCATTAAGAATAAAACATTCACCAATGGAGCATGACCATAAAACATATCTCTCATATAAATAGAACAACCATTATTCTCGGATTTAAATGAGTAGCCATCTCGAATTAAACGAGATCCTGATACAATGTTCATGCTCAAAGCTGGCACTAAATAACAATTATTGAGGTTTAAAACTAATCCCGTAGGTAAATGTAGAGGTAGCGTGCCGACGGCGATCACATCGACCTTGGAACCATTCCCGACGCGCATCGTCACCTCGTCCTTCGCCAATCTCCGCTTATTCCGCAGCTCCTGCTTTACAAATGTGAGCAACCGCACCGGTATCAAATACCCAGGAGCTACTACGAGTACTGGTAAGGTACACATCAATCACATGTATATCACATATACCTTTAGTGTTGCCGGCCTTCTTGTCCGCTAAGTATTTGGGGCAGTTCCGCTTCCAGTGACCACTTCCCTTGCAATAAAAACACTCAGTCTCAGGCTTGGGTCCATTCTTTGGCTTCTTCCCGGCAGCTTGCTTATCGGGCGCGGCAACTCCCTTGCCGTCCTTCTTGAAGTTCTTCTTACCCTTGCCTTTCTTGAACTTAGTGGTTTTATTCACCATCAACACTTGATGTTCCTTTTTGATTTCCACCTCTGCTGATTTCAGCATTGAATATACCTCAGGAATGGTCTTTTCCATCCCCTGCATATTGAAGTTCATCACAAAGCTCTTGTAGCTCGGTGGAAGTGACTGAAGGATTCTATCAATGACCGCGTCATCCGGGAGATTAACTCCCAGCTGAGTCAAGCGGTTATGCGACCCAGACATTTTGAGTATGTGCTCACTGACAGAACTATTTTCCTCCATCTTACAGATGAAGAACTTGTCGGAGACTTCATATCTCTCAACCCGGGCATGAGCTTGGAAAACCATTTTCAGCTCTTCGAACATCTCATATGCTCCGTGTCTCTCAAAACGCTTTTGGAGCCCCGGCTCTAAGCTGTAAAGCATGCCGCACTGAACGAGGGACTAATCATCAGCACGTGACTGCCAAGCGTTCATAACGTCTTGGTTCTCTGGGATGGGTGCGTCACCTAGCGATGCTTCTAGGACATAATCTTTCTTGGCAGCTATGAGGATGATCCTCAGGTTCCGGACCCAGTCCGTATAGTTGCTGCCATCATCTTTCAGCTTGGTTTTCTCTAGGAACGCGTTGAAGTTGAGGACAACGTGGGCCGTTTGATCTACAAGACATATTGTAAAGATTTTAGACTAAGCTCATGATAATTAAGTTTATTTAATCAAATTACTTAATGAACTCCCACTCAGATAGACATCCCTCTAGTCATCTAAGTGAAACATGATCCGAGTTAACTAGGCTGTGTTCGATCATCACGTGAGACGGACTAGCCAACATCGGTGAACATCTTCATGTTGATCGTATCTTCTATATGACTCATGCTCGACCTTTCGGTCTTCCGTGTTCCGAGGCCATGTCTGTACATGCTAGGCTCGTTAAGTCAACCTAAGTGTATTGCGTGTGTAAATCTGGCTTACACCTGTTGTATTCGAACGTTAGAATCTATCACACCCGATCATCACGTGGTGCTTCGAAACAACGAACCTTCGCAACGGTGCACAGTTAGGGGGAACACTTTCTTGAAATTATTACGAGGGATCATCTTATTTAAGCTACCGTCGTTCTAAGCAAATAAGATGTAAAACATGATAAACATCACATGCAATCAAATAGTGACATGATATGGCCAATATCATTTGCTCCTTTTGATCTCCATCTTCGGGGCTTCATGATCATCGATGTCACCGGCATGACACCATGATCTCCATCATCATGTCTTCTTGAAGTTGTCTCGTCATCTATTACTTCTACTACTATGGCTAACACTTTAGCAATAAAGTAAAGTAATTACATGACGTTTATGTTGACACGTAGGTCATAAATAAATAAAGACAACTCCTATGGCTCCTGCCGGTTGTCATACTCATCGACATGCAAGTTGTGATTCCTATTACAAGAACATGATCATCTCATACATCACATATATCATTCATCACATCCTTTGGCCATATCACATCACAAAACACTTGCCGCAAAAACAAGTTAGACATCCTCTAATTGTTGTTGCAAGTTTTTACGTGGCTGCTATAGGTTTCTAGCAAGAACGTTTCTTACCTACGCCAAAACCACAACGTGAATTGCCAATTTCTATTTACCCTTCATAAGGACCCCGTTCATCGAATCCGATCCGACTAAAGTGGGAGAGACAGACACTCGCCAGCCAGCTTATGAAACTAGTGCATGTTAGTCGGTGGAACCAGTCTCACGTAAGCGTACGTGTAAGGTCGGTCCGGGCCGCTTCATCCCACAATGTAGCTGTTGGTGTCAAAACCGGCGGATCTCGGGTAGGGGGTCCCAAACTGTGCATCTAGGCCAGATGGTAACAGGAGGCAAGGAACATGATGTTTTACCCAGGTTCGGGCCCTCTTGATAGAGATAAAACCCTACGTCCTACTTGATTAATATTGATGATATGGGTAGTACAAGAGTAGATCTACCACGAGATCAAGGAGGCTAAACCCTAGAAGCTAGCCTATGGTATGATTGTTGTGTATGAAGTTGTCCTACGGACTAAAACCCTCCGGTTTATATAGACACCGGAGAGGGTTAGGGTTACACAAAGTCGGTTACAATGGTAGGAGATCTTAAATATCCACATCGCCAAGCTTGCCTTCCACGCCAAGGAAAGTCCCATCCGGACACGGGATGAAGTCTTCAATCTCGTATCTTCATAGTCCTGGAGTCCCGCTGAAGGTATAGTTCGGCTACCCGAACACCCCCTAATCCAGGACTCCCTCAGTAGCCCCTGAACCGGGCTTCAATGACGACGAGTCCGGCGCATAGATTGTCTTCGGCATTGCAAGGCGGGTTCCTCCTCCAAATTCTTCATAAAAGTTTGTAAACACCAAAAGTAGTGTCCGGCTCTGCAAAATAAGTTTCCACGCATTGCCACAAAGAGAATAATATTAGCACAAATCTAATCTGCTGACGTATTCCGCAGCGTGATATCACACTACGGCCAAGCCTCTATTCGAATCGTTTTCAGTTTTCCACCTCAGCGTGTTTTGCGAGGCGGTTTCCTTGGCACGTCTTGTCAAAGCAGAGATTGTGTCCCCCAATTACGGGATTCTAATCAATACGGACGTGGGTAACCCAACCGCGCCATTTATCACGGCGCTGGGCAAGCGAGTTTTACTAGGCTGGTGGGGACGCACACTCGCATCCGCCCATATAAGGGGATAAGGATCCACCTTTTTACCTACGCCTTCTTCTTCCTTTGCCCATCCATCTTCTGCGCACCCAAGCTCCAGCGCCCAAGCCCGCACTTCCTACCTCAGCCTTCTCCGACAATGTCCAGAGCGGGAGGCAAGTGGATGGTCTCCTCCATTGCGGAGAGCCATGTCAAAAAGCTAAGGAAGGCCGGATACCTGTCCAAAGACATCGCACACCGGCTTCCTGAGGAGGGGAAGCTTCTCCCCACCCCAAGGCCCCATGAGAGGGTAGTATTTCTTCCCCACTTCCTCCACGGACTGGGTTTTCCTCTCCACCCATTCGTCCGCGGGCTCATGTTCTACTATGGCCTAGATTTCCACGATCTGGCCCCGAACTTCATCCTCAATATCTCGGCGTTTATCGTCGTGTGCGAGGCTTTCCTCTGCATCCGCCCCCATTTAGGCCTCTGGCTCAAGACCTTCAGCGTCAAGCCAAAGGTGGTGCGCGGCAACCAGGCGGAGTGCGGAGGTGCCATGGCGGGCAAAATAGCCAACGTCCTATGGCTCGAGGGCTCCTCTGTGGATACCTTGAAGGGGTGACAGTCAGGGTGGTTTTACATCACCGAGCCACGCGATCCGAAGTGGATCGCAGCCCCTGAATTTCGGTTCGGACCCCCTACGCGGCTCACGTCCTGGAAGGAGACGGGCTTGTCGTGGGGCGACGAAGAAGAGGTGACCGGACTGCAAAAATGCATCCGGTCCCTGGTGAACAAGAAGCTCAGGCTTACCAATGTAGTCCAGGTCATGCTCGTCCGCCGGATCCTTCCGTGTCAAGAACGGGACTTCAATCTGTGGGAGTTCAACCCGGCACAACACCGGACTCTGAGCAGGCTCTTCGACATGACGTACGAAGGTGCCTAGAAGGAGCTAACCAAAGGCGCCGAGGCTCCCGCATCCGCCTCCGAGGACTACGGATTCAGCTCGCAGCGTCCTGCTGGCGAGGTAAAATATTTTCATATTTTACAGGATGTTAAGTTTCTTCATATTTTGACTCTATGCGGGATCTAAACTCCCTTACCTTTGACAGGATTGGCAGGTGCAGTCCAGACTGATTAACTGTCCGGCTCCCTTGCCCGAAGACCCAGCCCCTGCTCTCCTAGTGAAGCTGCTAGTTCCGGCACCTTATGTGGTGCCGGAGAAGAAGGCCAAGAAGAAGAAGGCCACGGGGACTCGAAAGAGTTCCCGACATATGATGGTGTCTGACTCGTCATCCGACGAGTCCGAGACGCACTCCTCCCGTGAAGACGAGGAGGAGGAAGAAGATACCTCTCCCCCTCCAGCGGGGGGAGGAAAGAAGAGGAAGGCCGCCCCAGTAGGGGAGGCCGAAGGGTCCAAGAAGAGGAAAACCCCTCCGCCGGACTATGCCCCCGACGCCGACAAGGACGAAGAGGAGTGGCCGGACAGGGCCAAGCATCCGGCGAAATCGTAAGTGTTCGGATACCAGAATAACTCATGATATTCCTTTTGTTGCGCAGCTTTCCCTAATGTCGAATATCATCATGCAGCCCGCCCAAGGACGGGCTCGACGAGTCGTCGAGCGGCTCCCTGGATTCCTCGGACGTGAATTCAGTTCCGCTCGCTGCCTCCCCCTGCGCTGCGGATGGCGCCGAGGTGGCGTCGCGACAAGCTCCAGGGCAAGAGGAGGTGGTCCAGGAGGAACCGCGTGGCGACCTCCCGGACTCCAGGAGTGAAGGGGACAAGACCCCCTAGGGCTCCAAGTCCGGCTTTAAGCCGGACACCACGCCAGAATCATCAACGGTTCCGGACCACGGCAGGCGAACTCCTGCCAAGAGGAGCAAGCCTATTGAGCCGGCGTCCTCCGTCCAACTGGAGGCGCCGGACAATCTGTTGGAGGTGCTTAAGGGCACCTCCATCGACGAGGAGCACCGTACCATCATGAGTACGGTGGTCCAGAAGGTTCGGTCCGCCAAAAGCGGACTGACTGAAGCTTGCACTAGCCTTCTAACAGGCTTCGAGGTAAGTAAAAATATATAAAAATATCACCGCATAGACAGTAGCCCCTGATGCTCTGTTTGGCGTTCGGAAAGAAAAGCCGAATAGAGGATCTATTATATATCGCAGGAGTCTAACTAAAAAGGAGTCAATATACGTATGCAGGCTTCGCTGCTGGCCACCGCCGCACTGACTGTAGAGGTGGGTGCCCTGAAGCAGGGCCTCGAGCGGACCGAGCAAGAGCTTGGCCTTGCCAAACGACAGCTCGAGGAGAAAGAAGGTAAGAGATACCTTATAGAAAAAATGCCTATAAGAAGACGCAATTGCAAAAAATGACAGGAGTACACTACTTATTGTAGGGGCCACAACTGAGGTGGCGACCCTCAAGCAGGCGCTGTCCGAGGCCGAGAAGAAAACGGCCACGGAGCGCATCGAGCGGGAGAAATTTGAGGCGCAGGTCGGCGGGGTGCAGCGAGAGCTTCAGGTTCTCATGAAAAAACATGAGAGTTTGGAGCTCGACTCAAAGACGCGAGCGCCCGAACTTGCTGTGGCCCTTAAAACTGCCGAATCTGCCAAGGCCAAAGCCCAGAAGGCCCTCCAGGAATTGGATGTGGTGAAAAAGATAGCGGCGGGTAAGGCATTCTCTATGCAAAGCAGACATATAAAAGTAAGCTACTTGTTACTTACCCGAATCCGGAGCTCTCCAGGGGCATTCGCAGATCTTCCCCATAGCGTGTCCGATGCCGCCGCATTCTACCGAGCCGAGGAAGGCAGCTCGACCGAGAAGGTGTTCTGGTCTCAGTACGCTGAGGCCGGACACCCTGTGCCCTTGAGCGACTAGCTAAAGCAGCTTGTCGAGCTCCACAAGGCGGCCGAACAAGCCCTGAAGGGCTTCATAGTTCGGCTGTGGCCTAGAGAGGCCCTGCCTGGGAGCTACTTCGGACTGGTGCAGCGGCTGGTGGAGGCTTGTCCAAGGCTCGAGGTCATCAAGCGCTCCGTCTGCATCGAAGGTGCCCGTAGGTCCCTTGCCCGTGCAAAGGTGCACTGGGGTAAGCTGGACAGTGAGAAGCTTGTGAGGGACGGGCCGCCGCCGGGGAAGGAGCATCGCAAGCCCGAGAACTATTACAAGGATGTTCTGGCTGGTGCCCGCCTTATGGCGGATGAATGTACCAAGGATGTAATTTTTGAATGAACTCACTCATGTTATCCTGTGCGCTGAAAACTTCATATGCGCTAAGCAATGCTTGTTAAATTTAAAATATTACTTTCTGTGCGGCCGTTTATCAAAAAATTGAGAGATGGCCAGTCGTCGGCTTCTGCCCCCATGCCACTAGTGCTGGGGTGTTCGGGATAAACTTGAGCGCTCTTTTTCCCATGATTGGGTCCATCGAGGGAGGCGCTCAGCACAACGAACAAGGCAATCGGACTATAATGCTTAAACACTCTCACTTAGCCATAGGACTCTATAATTTTAAATTTCGGCGAAGCCCCTAGTATTCGGAAGACCGAGTTCGGGGCGCTATCCATGCCTTGGCCGGACAAAGCCGGTTCCTCGCTCGAAGCGGCATAAGTCTTTAAGGACTCGAAAAACCTCTTGAACAGCGACCGGTCTCTCGCCTCATCATGACAGTCAGTTTTAGCTTTCTCTACTGAGGTGCTCAGCCCAGCTCAACTGGGGCACAATCGCAGTAGTTCTCCTAGTGCTACCTTAGCCGATAGAGCGGAACGTAAGGCACCGAAACATAGGAGCCGGGCAAACCCAACTATTGACCCAAATCATGATTCGGTGCCGATGCATATAGTGCTATAAGTTCGGGGTGCCGCACTTGTGGAAGTGTACAGACTTCTCACGCCATATTGATGGGTACTGAAGCCCCTGGCGTACTTTTGCCGTACCACAGTGTACGGTTGCAACATGTTATTAATAAACATATATATAAAAAGAGGATAAGGCGAAAAAATAGACAGAAAGCTATGCATTGTTTATAGAAAGGCTGCTATAAAAGCGGAACGATACAAATAGTGCGATAAGCAAAAGAAATTGGACTATTTAACATGTCCTAGCTAGGGGCAGGCCACGGAATTGTATTAAAAGACAGGTATACTGCTCGCAATAGAGAGCACCTGGGAGTTCCATAATGCGGCGTGGCTTGTCTGCTTTCCTGGATCTTGTATCGTTTGTGCGGCAGTTGAATTGCCGAACGGGTCATCCGAAGTATGGAGTCCTGAGAGTAAGAGAAAAAGGAAAAAAGAGGAATCCGGCAGCCCCTGGTGCGGTTTAGGCCGTATTTCGGGCGTGCCATGATAGTGCCCCTTCCCCTGTGCCCATGGTATTTCAAGAGCATAGTTATGTACGCGAAGCACTGGTTTCGCTATATCGCGAGGGCTAGGGTTGGGGCCGCATTTCTACGCTAGCTCAGAATGTGCCAGGCGGTCTTGTTGTAGGGTACTCCGGGCGCGCTTGGCAGTGTCCGGCTTTTTGAAGGCTGAACTGGAGAACTGCCTAGAGAGGCTGCTTTGTATTTCTGCTGCGAGCGCTGCCGTGTGCTCCTCCGTTCGGAGGGACCGTTCAGTGTTCCCATTGACCGTGATTACTCCTCTAGGGCCTGGCATCTTGAGCTTGAGGTATGCATAGTGCGGTACCGCGTTGAATTTTGCGAATGCGGTTCACCCGAGCAGTGCGTGATAGCCACTACGGAACGGGACTATGTCGAAGATTAACTCCTCGCTTCGGAAGTTATCCGGAGATCCGAAGACCACTTCCAGTGT
>NW_021299217.1:0-1033 GCF_002162155.2 Triticum dicoccoides
CCAAGCATAAAACCCTCATGTGCTTTTGGTGCAAACTTTGAGGTGTGATGTGGGTCCTTGATCCAGCACCTGGCGCCAAATACTCTGAAGTAACTGACATTTGGCTTCTTGCCAGTAAGGAGCTCATAAGATGTCTTGTTCAGAAGCTTGTGAAGATAAACACGATTGATTGTATGGCATGCAGTATCAATGGCTTCAGGCCAGAATTTTCTTGGAGTCTTGTATTCATCTAGCATCGTTCTGGCCATCTCAATGAGTGTTCTGTTCTTGCGTTCGACGACCCCATTCTGCTGTGGCGTGTACGGGGCTGAGAATTCATGTGTGATGCCCAAGGTATCAAGATATGTATCAAGGCTAGTGTTCTTGAATTCAGTGCCATTGTCACTTCTGATATGCTTTATCTTGGCGCCATAGTTGTTCATTGCTCGATTGGCGAAGCGTCTGAAGACATCCTGCACTTTAGTCTTGTAAAGGATTATGTGCACCCAAGTATATCTAGAATAATCATCAACAATGACAAAGCCATAGAGACAAGCAGTAGTAGTAAGAGTTGAGTAATGAGTGGGACCGAAAAGATCCATGTGAAGTAGTTCGAAGGGTCGAGTAGTGGTCATGATTGTCTTCGAGGGATGTTTGGCCCTCGTCATCTTTCCTGCCTCACAGGCACCGCATAAGTGATCTTTCTTGAACTTGACGCCCTCGATGCCTATGACATGCTTCTTCTTTGCCAGGGTGTGGAGGTTCCTCATGCCAGCATGCCCAAGCCTCCGATGCCAGAGCCAGCATTCTGAAGCTTTTGCTAGAAGACATACGGCAAGCTGTGGTCCTGCTGAGAAATCTACCACGTACAAATCATCTTTTCGATACCCTTCAAATACTAGAGACTTGTCAGATTCCATTAGAACAAGGCAACGATATTTTCCAAATATTACGATCATGTTTAAATCGCAAAGCATTGAGACAGACATTAAGTTGAAGCCAAGGGATTCAACAAGCATGACTTTATCCATGTGTTGATCCCTTGAGATTGCAA
>NW_021299218.1:0-795 GCF_002162155.2 Triticum dicoccoides
TTTTTTCCTTCAAAATGACTTAATATGCTTAGCTAGCTTAAAAATGACCTATACTTAGAATCTTTTCCTCCAAAATTAGTTAATATGCTTAACTAGCTCTAAAATGACATAATATACTTAAGAAATGACATAGTTTAGCTCCTAAATGACTTCACATGCTTAGCTAGCTCCAAAATGACATAATAAGCTTAATTAGCTCCAAAATGACATATTTAACCTAGGATATCTCTAAAATGACCTATACTTAGCATTTTTCCTCCAAAATGACTTAATATGCTTAGCTAGCATAAAAATGACCTATTTAACCTAGGATAGCTCTAAAATGACCTATCCTTAGCATCTTTTACTCAAAAAAGACTTAATATGCTTAGCTAGCTCTAAAATGACATAGTATGCTTAAGAAATGACATATTTTAGGTCCTAAATGACTTCATATGCTTAGCTAGCTCCAAAATGACATAATAACCTTACTTAGCTTCAAAATGAGTTATTCAACCCACGCTAGCTCTAAAATGACCTATACTTGGCATTTTTTCCTCCAAAATGACTTAATATGCTTAGCTAGCTCAAAAATTACATAATAAGCTTAATTAGCTCGAAAATGACCTATTTAACCTAGGATAGCTCTAAAATGACCTATACTTAGCATTTTTTCCTTCAAAATGACTTAATATGCTTAGCTAGCTTAAAAATGACCTATACTTAGAATCTTTTCCTCCAAAATTAGTTAATATGCTTAACTAGCTCTAAAATGACATAATATGCTTAAGAAATGACATAGTTTAGCTCCTAAAT
>NW_021299219.1:0-1186 GCF_002162155.2 Triticum dicoccoides
AGTATCCACTTTCACTTGTCTATGAACTGATATAAGCAACCCAGAAGTCCTTTTCCGCGGACACGGCTATTCGAATAGATCATATTAACCCTGCAGGGGTGTACTTCTTCACACACGCTCTCACCACTTACCGCCGTTTACATGACATGTACTCGGCAACCTTCAAGCGGAAGCCCAACGTGGGTGTCGGCCACGGCCTGCCTAAACACTCAAGTCTCTAGTCCAGGTTTATCGCCTATTCGGGTTCCATCCATGAGGAGATCCGGCCGGAGTTTCGCTCACAGCCCCAAACGATGTGAACAGGGTTCCGTGACACCAAACGGGCGCCCGGTTTACCCGGCCACGTGCCTACCGCATCACAGCCCACCCCTACGGTCAGCGCTGCGCACGGCCTCCAGCATACTACAAACACCAGAAACTACTTGCAACTCCTGGACAAAGGACAAGGGTGATTAAGAAGCCGAGAGGGTCCATTGGTTTTGGGCCCAATGCGTGGTAGTAGCTGAATCATGGATCACAAACACAGAACTCAGTTCCTGAGGACGGCTGCAATGAGACAACCCACCATGTACTCCTACATGGCCTCTCACCGCTACCTTTACCAAATCGTGTTCTCACACTTAGCTCACACACAGTAGGACATGTTCACACGCCTCTGATTCATCCCCGATGAATCAGACCTGACTCAACTCTAAGCAGTAGCAGGCATGACAAACAAGCATGAATGAGTAGGCACAATAGGGCTCAAACAACTCCTACTCATGCTAGTGGGTTTCATCTATTTACTGTGGCAATGACAGGTCATGCAAAGGATAAAGGGGTTCAGCTACCGCAGCAAGTAACAGATGAATCGGTGTTGTCCTAATGCAGTAAAAGAGAGCAGGAGCGAGAGAGTGGGATTTTATCGGAATGAACAAGGGGGTTTTGCTTGCCTGGCACTTCTGAAGATAACATTGAGTCTTCATCAGTGTCAACGATCACATCATCGGTATCACGTCTATCGAGAGGGGACAAATACCGGCAACACAGAAGGGAACACAATCAATGCAATGCACAATATGATGCATGATCATGACATGGCAAAATGAATGTGTTTTGGGCTAATGCAACTAGCAACAGATTAAATGAAGTTGGTTTGAATACAAGATTCAAATTCAAACTCCATATGTGATTATTCAAATGCCAT
>NW_021299220.1:0-32302 GCF_002162155.2 Triticum dicoccoides
CAAAGGTGTTACATCACCTCCACTTGGGCCCATGAGCCTTGTACGACCTAGGGTTAGTTTTAGGCTGCCTTGGGACGTCCTCCCACCTCCTTGGCCGCCACCCCTTGCTCCTATATAAGTAGATCCATCTAGTAGCTTTTTCCTTGGGATTTGTTTAGTTAAAAGTTAGCCAACGCAACTTCGTGTACTTCGTTTGTGTCCAACGACCAGACCAAGACCGCTTACGGATCCCCACCATTATCAATACCTCATATATATTTGCAATATTCAGATTGCTTTATCATATTCTTGCTCGTTCTTCGATTGCTTGCAGGAATAGACCTTCGTGGTCAGGCTGACCGTGCTTCCGGCATCGTCAGTAACCTCAGGAGATTGGTTTAGCGATTGCTAAGGCGCAACGTCGTGCACGTTTGTAGTCGGATCGTCAAAGTCGTCTCCACCAAATCGATAGTTATCATCTCATCGAAAGATCGGGACACCCTCGCCTCTATCAGCATAGCTTCATTCTCCTCAACAATACCACATCTAATCATGCCAGTTTGTAATTCCTGATAATATTCTTCTACAGAATTTTTTCCTTGTCTTAAACGCTGCAATTTTTGAAGCAATTCACGTTGATAATATGGTGGAACCCAACGCGTACGCATAGCAGTTTTCAAAGCAGCCCAAGTAGTTGGAATAGGATATAATCTACAATGTTCAGACCACCATACACATGCAAAACTAGTGAAAGCACAAAAGTAGCAGCAACTCGTCTCTCCTCAGGATATTGTAAACATGTAAATCGTTGTTCAGTTTCTAACTCCCAAGTAAGATATATATCAGGAACATATCTACCCTCAAATGGTGGAATATTCAATTTCAGTTTAGGAATATGGACATCATCGCGTACCTGAGGTGGTGGTGCAGGCCTACCATGACGAATATATACCTGAGGTCGACCTACTGGTGGTGGTGCTGGTGGCTGCTCATAGATCTGATTTTGATCAACCTCATCCTCATAATCACCCGCATACTCATCATCCTCCTGGGTACCAGCAGGAGCAGTAGCAGGAGCCAAAGAAGCACCAACAGCAGTAGCAGCGGCACCAGAAGTTTGTCCTGTCTCAATAGGAACACGCTGTGCTCGTCCATACTGATTCGGAAGGGGGCGTAGTTGTTGTTGTTGCAGAGGTGCGACAGGTGCAGCCGGTGGTGGAAGACGCGCAAGCAGTTCATTAAATCTGTTATCGAGCTTTGTTTCGAACGTCTTCTCAAGGCCAGTGATCTTCTCCATGGCCTCTTCAAAATTGTTCAGCACATCTTGTACCTGTTCAGTCATCATTTGCTGAAACTTATCATGAAGCTCCTTGTTCGATAAGTTCTCCCAGTCAATCTCGTCGGCTTGTGATCCTGGCATGGTTAGCAGCAATAGAAACACACAAGAATATGATCCTACAGACTACTAAGAAGTGGTGGTGGTGTATCACAAATCCGTCAAGCAAATCTCAAATTCTTACCAGTTCTTACCCAGCAGCAAGCGGTGATCGGCAACCGTTGTAGTCAAAAACTCTCAAAGCTTGGATAGAGCGATTACCAGGGAGAGTCGAACACACGACGTAGATGTATGTGGAGCTGGGAAGGCTTATAGTATGGTAGCAAAAAGGGTCAGCAATAATCAATTCAGAGATGCAAAGTTGAATAAACGCTCAACGACGGTACTGTGCTGGTCCTAGGCTAGACTGTGCTAGAGACGCGAGCCTAGAACACCAACAAAATCACGGCGCGGCACGTAAACAAGGGAAAAGCACACTCTGAAATTTTTCTTTTCGCTCTCTTTTTTTTTTGCGCTCTTTTTTTTTGCGCTGCTTTTTTTTTTTGCGAAAAAGCACTATAATGGCGAGTGTCTCAAAACTCTTCCTAGGTCAAACTGATAGGATGGGCACGAAATTTTTTTGTTTGAATTTTTTTTTTCGACTGCCCGGACCCAAAAACTGGAAACGGGTCAAAAAAAACTTCCTATAATGGCACCTGTCTCAAAACACTCAGAAACACCTAAAAATAGGATAGCCAGAAATTTTTTCGAAAAATGCGTTTTTGAAAAATTTTGGGCCTAAACGGAGCGTGGCTACCCGTTTTTTTTTTCCGAAACCTACTCCGGCAAGGAAACACGAATCGGAATCTAGATGGATCTCGAAAACAACCCTAATAAGCAAGGAACTCGGATTGGTGGTGGATATATGGTGGTGGTATATGGCAGCGGTGGTGGTAGCGGTGGTAGTATATGGATATGGATCGGTGGTGGTATATGGACACGGATTGGTGGTGGTATATGGATACGAATTCGGAGCGGTGGTGGAAGATGGCAGGGGCGATGATGATGGTGCGGCGGCGGCGTGACAACTTATGACCAGAACTCGAAACTCTAAAAGACTAGACTCTAAGACCAGCAACTAGACCGACGATGCAACCGCAAATTCAACAAAGCAAAACCCTAAAAAGATTATGCAAAGGCTCAGATTGGTTCGGATATGATGAACTAACCCTAATTTTTTTTGTGTGTGGCTTTTTCGTGGACTGTAGGTATGAAGAACAGACTCGATCTAAACTACGAAAAACTGTAAAATCTCACCGAGCAACCTGGAAATCTGATACCACTTGATAGAGGCAAAGGTGTCCCGTCTTTCGATGAGATGATGGATATCGCTTTGGTGGAAGTCGACTTTGACGATCCGACTACGAACGTGCGAGGACGTCGCGCCTTAGCAATCGCTAAACCAACTCCGAGAGGTTATTGACCACGCCAGAGCACGATCAACCTGACCACGAGGGTCTGTTTCCTGCGAGCAAACGAAGAACAAGCAAGAAACTGAGATTGCAATCTAGATATTGCGAATATAAGATGAAAGCTTTATTGATCAAGGTGGGGTTCTGTGACGCCTTTGTCTGGTCGTTGAACACAAACGAAGTACGCGAAGTTGCAGCTATGGCGAACTTTTAATCTAAACAAAACCCAAAGTCTAAACGATGCCCTAAGGGGTGTATATATGGAGGAAGAGGGGGGAATTTCGTGGCCCTTGGTGGAGGGGTCCGAAATCAACCCTATCTCTTGTTTCCCCACACATACGGACTCTAAAAATAGCCTATACTTATGTATTTCGAAATTACATGGGCCTGGCCCAATAATAAGGTGACGCAGCACCTAAAATAGCCTCGGGACGAAATTTATGAAGTGGCATCTTGTATATTTCGTCCAAGGCTTCATGCACCCATTATGGTGGCTTCAAAGTCCTGAAATCATCACTTGTAGCTCCGTTCTTGTTCCCCTTGCGTATGCCATCATCTCCATGCTTGTTCTTGCTCCAATGTTCATCCTTCTCCAAGCTAGGCCCTTCATTTGTAAGCAAAATAAATGTATCCAATTTAGGCAGCATCATATTCTCATGAACATTAGAATCATTACCAAGAAACGAAAGTACCTGGTAATTTAGTTGGCGTGCACGAGCTCTAGTAATTGGTCCAGTATGTATAGCAGCAGGGGCTGTGGGTGTAACAATTGTATTGATGTCCTCATCACCAGGCCCATGTAATTTCGAAATACCTAAGTATAGGCTATTTTTAGAGTCCGTATGTGTGGGGAAACAAGAGATAGGGTTGATTTCGGACCCCTCCACCAAGGGCCACGAAATTGCCCCCTCTTCCTCCATATATACAGCCCTTAGGGCATCGTTTAGACTTTGGGATTTGTTTAGTTAAAAGTTAGCCATTGCAACTTCGTGTACTTCGTTTGTGTCCAACGACCAGACCAAGACCGCTTACGGATCCCCACCATTATCAATACTTCATATATATTCGCAATATTCAGATTGCTTTATCATATTCTTGCTTGTTCTTCGATTGCTTGCAGGAATAGACCTTCGTGGTCAGGTTGATCGTGCTCCAGCGTGGTCAATAACCTCTCGGAGTTGGTTTAGCGATTGCTAAGGCGCAACGTCGTGCACGTTTGTAGTCAGATCGTCAAAGTCGTCTCCACCAAATCGATAGTTATCATCTCATCGAAAGATCGGGACACCCTCGCCTCTATCAAGTGGTATCAGATTTCCAGGTTGCTCGGTGAGATTTTACAGTTTTTCGTAGTTTAGATCGAGTCTGTTCTTCATACCTACAGTCCACGAAAAAGCCACAAAAAAAAATTTAGGGTTAGTTCATCATATCCGAACCAATCTGAGCCTTTGCATAATCTTTTTAGGGTTTTGCTTTGTTGAATTTGCGGTTGCATCGTCGTGTCTAGTTGCTGGTCTTAGAGTCTAGTCTTTTAGAGTTTCGAGTTCTGGTCATAAGTTGTCACGCCGCCGCCGCACCATCATCATCGGCCCTGCCATCTACCACCACCGCTTATCCGCCACCGCTCCGAATCCGTATCCATATACCACCACCAGTCCGTGTCCATATACCACCACCGATCCATATCCATATACTACCACCGCTACCACCACCGCTGCCATATACCACCACCATATATCCACCACCAATCCGAGTTCTTTGCTTATTCGATTTGTTTTCGAGATCCATCTAGTTTCCGATTCGTGTTTCCTTGCCGGAGTCGGGTAGCCACGCTCCGTTTAGGCCCAAAATTTTTCGAAAAAATTTCTGGCTATCCTATTTTTAGGTGTTTCTGAGTGTTTTGAGACAGGTGCCATTATAGGAAGTTTTTTTTGACCCGTTTCCAGTTTTTGGGTCCGGGCAGTCGAAAAAAAAAAATTGGTCGAAAAAATTTCGTGCCCATCCTGTCAGTTTGAGCTAGGAAGAGTTTTGAGACACTCGCCATTATAGTGATTTTTCGCAAAAAAAAAAAGCAGCGCAAAAAAAAAGAGCGCCAAAAAAAAAAGAGCGAAAAATAATAATTCAGAGTGTGCTTTTCCCTTGTTTACGTGCCGCGCCGTGATTTTGTTAGTGTTCTAGGCTCGCGTCTCTAGCACAGTCTAGCCTAGGACCAGCACAGTACCGTCGTTGAGCGTTTATTCAACTTTGCATCTCTGAGTTGATTATTGCTGACCCTTTTTGCTACCATATTATAAGCCTTCCCAGCTCCACATACATCTACGTCGTGCGTTTGACTCTCCCTGGTAATCGCTCTATCCAAGCTTTGAGAGTTTTTGACTACAACGGTTGCCGATCACCGCCTGCTGCTGGGTAAGAACTGGTAAGAATTTGAGATTTGCTTGACGGATTTGTGACACCCACCACCACCACTTGTTCGTAGTCTGTAGGATCATATTCTTGTGTGTTTCTATTGCTGCTAACCATGCCAGGATCACAAGCCGACGAGATTGACTGGGAGAATTTATCGAACAAGGAGCTTCATGATAAGTTTCAGCAAATGATGACTGAACAGGTGCAAGATGTGCTGAACAATTTTGAAGAGGCCATGGAGAAGATCACTGGCTTTGAGAAGACGTTTGAAACAAAGCTCGATAACAAGTTTAATGAATTGCTCGCGCGTCTTCCACCACCACCACCCGCTGCACCTAATGCACCTCTCCAACAACAACAACAACGACTACCTCCACGTCGCGAAGCAGACCTCCGCCGAGCAAGCCGTGTTCCTCTTGCGTTTGGCCAAACTGTTGGTGCTGCTGTTGATACTTCTGTGGCTCCTGCTGCTGATGCGGAGGAGGATGATTATGTGGGAGATTATGAGGATGAGGTTGATCAAAATCAACACTACGTGCAGCCACCTGTACCGCCACCAGCAGGTCGACCTCAGGTATATATTCGTAATGGTAGGCCTGCACCACCACCTCAGGTACGAGATGATGTCCATATTCCTAAACTGAAATTGAATATTCCACCATTTGAGGGTAGATATGTTCCTGATATATATCTTACTTTGGAGTTAGAAACTGAACAACGATTTACATGTTTACAATATCCTGAGGAGAGACGAGTTGCTGCTGCCGTTTGTGCTTTCACTAGTTTTGCATGTGTATGGTGGTCTGAACATTGTAGATTATATCCTATTCCAACTACTTGGGCTGCTTTGAAAACTGCTATGCGTACGCGTTGGGTTCCACCATATTATCAACGTGAATTGCTTCAAAAATTGCAGCGTTTAAGACAAGGGAAAAATTCTGTAGAAGAATATTATCAGGAATTACAAACTGGCATGATTAGATGTGGTATTGTTGAGGAGAATGAAGCTATGCTTGCACGTTTTCTGGGTGGATTAAATAGAGAGATTCAGACCATTCTAGACTATAAGGAGTATACTAATATCACTCGTTTATTCCATCTTGCTTGTAAAGCTGAACGTGAAGTGCAGGATCGACAAGCATTGGGGCGAACTAACTTTTCTGCAGGCCGACCTTGATAAGGACATGACTACCTTGGATATGACCAAAAATATTGCATATATGCATATTTGTCAGGTGATTTCTAGTGCAAACTATTCAATAATCTATTTATGTTATCCAGAACAAAAATACTTCACACACTTTTATGTTTTGTCTAATTGCAGGTGTATGGGACATTTGTACAATCCACATATGAAGATAAGGAAGAAAGAGATGTTTATTTGCTGTCCAAAAAGTTCTCTCACGTCACTTTTGGCCCAAGAGAAGATAGAGTCCAAGTCTCTCACGTTCTGGATTCAGATTCGGACTGCACAGACATACCTGACTCAAAACGCACACAAGTTTTTCATACGGACTCCGAATTGGGTGATTCTTTTTTTGTTGGAAACTAGATTTCGTGCACTTTCCAACCCAATTGGAATCACCTTCAAATTCGTCCGGAGCGTTGCGTTGTGGACGAAACAATCTGATGCTGCAGCAGAATCCGAGTCAAACTACAAGTCCAAAGGTGTTACATCACCTCCACTTGGGCCCATTGGCCTTGTACGACCTAGATTTAGTTTTAGGCTGCCTTGGGACGTCCTCCCACCTCCTTGGCCGCCACCCCTTGCTCCTATATAAGTAGATCCATCTAGTAGCTTTTCCTTGGGGTTTTGTTTAGATTAAAAGTTCGCCATAGCTGCAACTTCGCGTACTTCGTTTGTGTTCAACGACCAGACAAAGGCGTCACAGAACCCCACCTTGATCAATAAAGCTTTCATCTTATATTCGCAATATCCAGATTGCAATCTTAGTTTCTTGCTTGTTCTTCGTTTGCTCGCAGGAAACAGACCCTCGTGGTCAGGTTGATCGTGCTCCGGCGTGGTCAATAACCTCTCGGAGTTGGTTTAGCGATTGCTAAGGCGCGACGTCCTCGCACGTTCGTAGTCGGATCGTCAAAGTCGACTTCCACCAAAGCGATATCCATCATCTCATCGAAAGATCGGGACCCTCGCCTCTATCAACCGCTGCCATATACCACCACCATATATCCACCACCAATCCGAGTTCTTTGCTTATTAGGTTTGTTTTCGGGATCCATCTAGATTCTGATTCGTGTTTCCTTGCCGGGGTAGGTTTCGGAAAAAAAAAAGAGTCGGGTAGCCACGCTCCGTTTAGGCCCAAAATTTTTCGAAAACGCATTTTTCGAAAAAATTTCTGGCTATCCTATTTTTAGGTGTTTCTGAGTGTTTTGAGACAGGTGCCATTATAGGAAGTTTTTTTTGACCCGTTTCCAGTTTTTGGGTCCGGGCAGTCGAAAAAAAAAATTGGTCGAAAAAATTTCGTGCCCATCCTGTCAGTTTGAGCTAGGAAGAGTTTTGAGACACTCGCCATTATAGTGATTTTTCGCAAAAAAAAAAAGAGCGCAAAAAAAAAGAGCGAAAAAAAAATTCAGAGTGTGCTTTTCCCTTGTTTACGTGCCGCGCCGTGATTTTGTTAGTGTTCTAGGCTCGCGTCTCTAGCACAGTCTAGCCTAGGACCAGCACAGTACCGTCGTTGAGCGTTTATTCAACTTTGCATCTCTGAATTGATTATTGCTGACCCTTTTTGCTACCATATTATAAGCCTTCCCAGCTCCACATACATCTACGTCGTGCGTTTGACTCTCCCTGGTAATCGCTCTATCCAAGCTTTGAGAGTTTTTGACTACAACGGTTGCCGATCACCGCCTGCTGCTGGGTAAGAACTGGTAAGAAGTTGAGATTTGCTTGACGGATTTGTGACACCCACCACCACCACTTGTTCGTAGTCTGTAGGATCATATTCTTGTGTGTTTCTATTGCTGCTAACCATGCCAG
The DNA here is from genome assembly GCF_002162155.2 of Triticum dicoccoides. Lineage (NCBI taxonomy): Eukaryota > Viridiplantae > Streptophyta > Magnoliopsida > Poales > Poaceae > Triticum > Triticum dicoccoides. The sequence continues at coordinate 8,171 of NW_021299220.1, forward strand.
GATCACAAGCCGACGAGATTGACTGGGAGAATTTATCGAACAAGGAGCTTCATGATAAGTTTCAGCAAATGATGACTGAACAGGTGCAAGATGTGCTGAACAATTTTGAAGAGGCCATGGAGAAGATCACTGGCCTTGAGAAGACGTTCGAAACAAAGCTCGATAACAAGTTTAATGAATTGCTCGCGCGTCTTCCACCACCACCACCCGCTGCACCTAACGCACCTCTCCAACAACAACAACAACGACTAGCTCCACGTCGCGAAGCAGACCTCCGCCGAGCAAGCCGTGTTCCTCTTGCGTTTGGCCAAACTGTTGGTGCTGCTGTTGATACTTCTGTGGCTCCTGCTGCTGATGCGGAGGAGGATGATTATGTGGGAGATTATGAGGATGAGGTTGATCAAAATCAACACTACGTGCAGCCACCTGTACCGCCACCAGCAGGTCGACCTCAGGTATATATTCGTAATGGTAGGCCTGCACCACCACCTCAGGTACGAGATGATGTCCATATTCCTAAACTGAAATTGAATATTCCACCATTTGAGGGTAGATATGTTCCTGATATATATCTTACTTGGGAGTTAGAAACTGAACAACGATTTACATGTTTACAATATCCTGAGGAGAGACGAGTTGCTGCTGTTGTTTGTGCTTTCACTAGTTTTGCATGTGTATGGTGGTCTGAGCATTGTAGATTATATCCTATTCCAACTACTTGGGCTGCTTTGAAAACTGCTATGCGTACGCGTTGGGTTCCACCATATTATCAACGTGAATTGCTTCAAAAATTGCAGCGTTTAAGACAAGGGAAAAATTCTGTAGAAGAATATTATCAGGAATTACAAACTGCATGATTAGATGTGGTATTGTTGAGGAGAATGAAGCTATGCTTGCACGTTTTCTGGGTGGATTAAATAGAGAGATTCAGACCATTCTAGACTATAAGGAGTATACTAATATCACTCGTTTATTCCATCTTGCTTGTAAAGCTGAACGTGAAGTGCAGGATCGACAAGCATTGGGGCGAACTAACTTTTCTGCAGGCCGATCTTCATCATGGACACCACGTGCATCTTCTACTTCAACTGCACCAGCACCTCCATCCGGTGCCACCTCCAGCCGTGATACAAGAAAACAGGCACAACCACCATTATCTGCCAAGAGCGCACCTGCGGGGCCTGCACAGCGTTCTTCTTCTTCCATGGCATCAACAGGCCACACAAGTGATATTATTTGTCGTCGTTGTAAGGGAGGAGGTCATTATGCGAAGGAATGCAAATCTCCGCGTGTGATGATTGCTACTGCGGATGGTGGATATGAGTCCGCTAGTGACTATGATGAGGAGACATTGGCTCTTATTACACGTGAAGAACATGGTGGAGATGATTCTGATCATGAGACGCAATACATGGCTCCTGAAGACGCTGACAGGTATGAATGTTTAGTTTCTCAACGTGTTTTGAGTGTGCAGGTCACACAAGCTGAGCAAAATCAGAGGCACAATTTGTTCCATACCAAGGGAGTTGTGAAGGAACGTTCTGTGCGCGTCATAATAGACGGAGGGAGCTGCAACAACTTGGCTAGCATGGAGATGGTGGAGAAGCTTTCTCTCACCACAAGACCACATCCACATCCTTACTACATCCAATGGTTCAACAACAGCGGCAAGGTTAAGGTAACACGTACTGTTCGTGTGCATTTTAGTATCTCTACATATGCTGATTATGTTGATTGTGATGTGGTACCTATGCAAGCATGTTCCTTATTACTTGGTAGACCACGGCAATTTGATAAAAATTCTGTACACCATGGTAGAAACAATCACTATACTCTTGTTCATAAGGATACAAATATTACTTTGCTCCCTATGACTCCTGATTCCATTTTGAAAGATGATATTAATAGAGCTAATAAAGCACAGCAGGAGAAGAATAAGAGTGAAAATCAGATTGTGGCAAAAGAATTTGAGCGACAAATGAAGCCTAATAATAAACCATCTAGTGTTGCTTCTGAAATTAAATTGAAAAGTGCATGTTTATTTGCCACCAAATCTGATATTGACGAGCTAGATTTCAGCAAATCTGTTTGCTATGCTTTTGTGTGCAAAGAGGCATTATTTTCATTCGAGGACGTGCCTTCCTCTTTGCCTCCTGCTGTCACTAACATTTTGCAGGAGTTCGCTGACGTCTTTCCATAAGACGTGCCACCGGGATTACCGCCTATTCGAGGGATTGAGCATCAAATTGACTTAATTCCTGGTGCTTCACTGCCAAACCGTGCACCATACCGTACCAATCCAGAGGAGACGAAGGAGATTATGCGTCAAGTACAAGAGCTGCTCGACAAAGGTTATATACGCGAATCCCTTAGTCCTTGTGCTGTTCCTATTATTCTAGTGCCGAAAAAGGATGGTACATCACGTATGTGTGTTGATTGTAGAGGCATTAATAATATTACTATTCGTTATCGTCATCCTATTCCTAGGCTAGATGATATGCTTGATGAATTGAGTGGCTCTACAATATTCTCCAAAGTTGATTTGCGTAGTGGATACCATCAAATTCGTATGAAATTGGGAGATGAATGGAAAACAGCATTTAAAACTAAGTTTGGATTATATGAGTGGTTAGTCATGCCTTTTGGGTTAACTAATGCGCCTAGTACTTTCATGAGACTAATGAACGAAGTTTTACGTGCTTTCATTGGACGATTTGTGGTAGTCTATTTTGATGATATACTGATTTATAGCAGATCTTTGGAAGAACATTTGGAACATTTACGTGCTGTTTTTATTGCTCTACGTGATGCACGTTTGTTTGGTAACCTTGGGAAGTGCACCTTTTGCAGCGACCGAGTATCTTTTCTTGGCTATGTTGTTACTCCACAGGGAATTGAAGTTGACAAAGCCAAGATTGAAGCTATTGAGAGTTGGCCGCAGCCCAAAACGGTCACACAAGTGAGGAGTTTTCTTGGCCTCGCTGGATTCTATAGGCGTTTTGTGAGAGATTTCAGCACCATTGCTGCACCTCTCAACGAGCTTACAAAGAAGGATGTGCCTTTTGTTTGGGGTACCGCACAGGAAGAAGCCTTCACGGTATTGAAAGATAAGTTGACACATGCTCCTTTACTCCAACTTCCTGATTTTAATAAGACTTTTGAGCTTGAATGTGATGCTAGTGGAATTGGATTAGGAGGTGTGTTATTACAAGATGGCAAACCTGTTGCATACTTTTCTGAAAAATTGAGTGGGCCTAGTCTGAATTATTCTACTTATGATAAAGAATTATATGCTCTTGTTCGGACTTTAGAAACATGGCAACATTATTTATGGCCCAAAGAATTTGTTATACATTCTGATCATGAATCTTTGAAACATATTAAAAGTCAAGCTATACTGAATCGTAGACATGCTAAATGGGTTGAATTCATTGAGACTTTCCCTTATGTCATTAAACACAAGAAGGGAAAAGAAAATGTTATTGCTGATGCATTGTCTCGTCGCTATACTATGCTTTCACAACTTGACTTCAAAATATTTGGTTTGGAGACCATCAAAGATCAATATGTGCATGATGCTGATTTTAAAGATGTAATGCAGAATTGTAAAGAAGGAAGAATGTGGAACAAGTTTGTCGTTAACGATGGATTTGTGTTTCGTGCTAACAAGCTATGCATTCCAGCTAGCTCCGTTCATCTTTTGTTGTTGCAGGAAGCGCATGGAGGAGGATTAATGGGACATTTTGGCGTGAAGAAGACGGAGGACGTACTTGCTACACATTTCTTTTGGCCAAAGATGAGACGGGATGTTGAGCGTTTTATTGCTCGATGCACTACATGTCAAAAAGCTAAGTCACGACTCAATCCTCATGGTTTATATATGCCTTTGCCTGTAGCTAGTGTTCCTTGGGAGGATATATCTATGGACTTTGTTTTAGGTTTACCTCGAACAAAGAAGGGGAGGGATAGCATATTTGTTGTCGTGGATAGATTCTCGAAAATGGCACACTTTATACCATGTCATAAAAGCGATGATGCTGTTAATGTTGCTGATTTGTTCTTTCGTGAAATTATTCGCTTGCATGGTGTGCCAAATACTATTGTTTCAGATCGTGATACTAAATTTCTTAGCCACTTTTGGAGATGTTTATGGGCTAAGTTGGGGACTAAACTGCTTTTTAGTACTACTTGTCACCCCGAAACTGATGGACAAACTGAAGTAGTCAATAGAACGTTGTCTACTATGCTTAGGGCTGTTTTGAAGAATAATAAGAAAATGTGGGAGGAATGCTTGCCTCATATTGAATTTGCTTATAATCGTTCATTGCATTCTACTACTAAGATGTGCCCTTTTGAAGTTGTGTATGGTTTCCTACCTCGTGCACCTATTGATTTGTTGCCTCTTCCATCTTCGGAGAAGGTTAATTTTGATGCTAAACAACGTGCTGAATTGATTTTAAAAATGCATGAGTTAACTAAGGAAAACATTGAGCGCATGAATGCTAAATATAAACTTGCTGGAGATAAGGGTAGAAAACATGTTGTGTTTGCACCTGGAGATCTTGTTTGGTTACATTTGCGTAAGGATAGATTTCCTGATTTGCGCAAATCAAAGTTAATGCCACGTGCTGATGGTCCCTTTAAGGTGTTAGAGAAAATTGATAGAGGCAAAGGTGTCCCGTCTTTCGATGAGATGGTGGATTTCGCTTTGGTGGAAGTCGACTTTGACGATCCGACTACGAACGTGCAAGGACGTCGCGCCTTAGCAATCGCTAAACCAACTCCGAGAGGTTATTGACCACGCCGGAGCACGATCAACCTGACCACGAGGGTCTGTTTCCTGCGAGCAAACGAAGAACAAGCAAGAAACTGAGATTGCAATCTGGATATTGCGAATATAAGGTGAAAGCTTTATTGATCAAGGTGGGGTTCTGTGACGCCTTTGTCTGGTCGTTGAACACAAACGAAGTACGCGAAGTTGCAGCTATGGCGAACTTTTAATCTAAACAAAACCCAAAGTCTAAACGATGCCCTAAGGGCTGTATATATGGAGGAAGAGGGGGGAATTTCGTGGCCCTTGGTGGAGGGGTCCGAAATCAACCCTATCTCTTGTTTCCCCACACATACGGACTCTAAAAATAGCCTATACTTATGTATTTCGAAATTACATGGGCCTGGCCCAATAAAAAGGTGACGCAGCACCTAAAATAGCCTCGGGACGAAATTTATGAAGTGGCATCTTGTATATTTCGTCCAAGGCTTCATGCACCCATTATGGTGGCTTCAAAGTCCTGAAATCATCACTTGTAACTCCGTTCTTGTTCCCCTTGCGCATGCCATCATCTCCATGCTTGTTCTTGCTCCAATGTTCATCCTTCTCCAAGCTAGGCCCTTCATTTGTAAGCAAAACAAATGTATCCAATTTAGGCAGCATCATATTCTCATGAACATTAGAATCATTACCAAGAAACGAAAGTACCTGGTAATTTAGTTGGCGTGCAGGAGCTCTAGTAATTGGTCCAGTATGTATAGCAGCAGGGGCTGTGGGTGTAACAATTGTATTGATGTCCTCATCAACGTTTGTTTGGTAACCTTGGGAAGTGCACCTTTTGCACCGACCGAGTATCTTTTCTTGGCTATGTTGTTACTCCACAGGGAATTGAAGTTGATAAAGCCAAGATTGAAGCTATTGAGAGTTGGCCGCAGCCCAAAACGGTCACACAAGTGAGGAGTTTTCTTGGCCTCGCTGGATTCTATAGGCGTTTTGTGAGAGATTTCAGCACCATTGCTGCACCTCTCAATGAGCTTACAAAGAAAGATGTGCCTTTTCTTTGGGGTACCGCACAGGAAGAAGCCTTCACGGTATTGAAAGATAAGTTGACACATGCTCCTTTACTCCAACTTCCTGATTTTAATAAGACTTTTGAGCTTGAATGTGATGCTAGTGGAATTGGATTAGGAGGTGTGTTATTACAAGATGGCAAACCTGTTGCATACTTTTCTGAAAAATTGAGTGGGCCTAGTCTGAATTATTCTACTTATGATAAAGAATTATATGCTCTTGTTCGGACTTTAGAAACATGGCAACATTATTTATGGCCCAAAGAATTTGTTATACATTCTGATCATGAATCTTTGAAACATATTAAAAGTCCAGCTAAACTGAATCGTAGACATGCTAAATGGGTTGAATTCATTGAGACTTTCCCTTATGTCATTAAACACAAGAAGGGAAAAGAAAATGTTATTGCTGATGCATTGTCTCGTCGCTATACTATGCTTTCACAACTTGACTTCAAAATATTTGGTTTGGAGACCATCAAAGATCAATATGTGCATGATGCTGATTTTAAAGATGTAATGCAGAATTGTAAAGAAGGAAGAATGTGGAACAAGTTTGTTGTTAACAATGGATTTGTGTTTCGTGCTAACAAGCTATGCATTCCAGCTAGCTCCGTTCGTCTTTTATTGTTGCAGGAGGCGCATGGAGGAGGATTAATGGGACACTTTGGCGTGAAGAAGACGGAGGACGTACTTGCTACACATTTCTTTTGGCCAAAGATGAGACGGGATGTTGAGCGTTTTATTGCTCGCTGCACTACATGTCAAAAAGCTAAGTCACGACTCAATCCTCATGGTTTATATATGCCTTTGCCTGTACCTAGTGTTCCTTGGGAGGATATATCTATGGACTTTGTTTTAGGTTTACCTCGAACAAAGAAGGGGAGGGATAGCATATTTGTTGTCGTGGATAGATTCTCGAAAATGGCACACTTTATACCATGTCAAAAAAGCGATGATGCTGTTAATGTTGCTGATTTGTTCTTTCGTGAAATTATTCGCTTGCATGGTGTGCCAAATACTATTGTTTCAGATCGTGATACTAAATTTCTTAGCCACTTTTGGAGATGTTTATGGGCTAAGTTGGGGACTAAACTGCTTTTTAGTACTACTTGTCACCCCCAAACTGATGGACAAACTGAAGTAGTCAATAGAACGTTGTCTACTATGCTTAGGGCTGTTTTGAAGAATAATAAGAAAATGTGGGAGGAATGCTTGCCTCATATTGAATTTGCTTATAATCGTTCATTGCATTCTACTACTAAGATGTGCCCTTTTAAAGTTGTGTATGGTTTCCTACCTCGTGCACCTATTGATTTGTTGCCTCTTCCATCGTCGGAGAAGCTTAATTTTGATGCTAAACAACGTGCTGAATTGATTTTAAAAATGCATGAGTTAACTAAGGAAAACATTGAGCGTATGAATGCTAAATATAAACTTGCTGGAGATAAGGGTAGAAAACATGTTGTGTTTGCACCTGGAGATCTTGTTTGGTTACATTTGCGTAAGGATAGATTTCCTGATTTGCGCAAATCAAAGCTAATGCCACGTGCTGATGGTCCCTTTAAGGTGTTAGAGAAAATAAATGATAATGCATATAAACTTGAGCTGCCTGCAGATTTTGGGGTTAGTCCCACTTTTAACATTGCAGATTTGAAGCCTTATTTGGGTGAGGAAGATGAGTTTCCGTCGAGGACAACTTCATTTCAAGAAGGGGAGGATGATGAGGACATCAATACCATTGTTACACCCACAGGCCCTGCTGCTATACATACTGGACCAATTACTAGAGCTCGCGCACGCCAACTAAATTACCAGGTACTTTCGTTTCTTGGTAATGATTCTAATGTTCATGAGAATATGATGCTGCCTAAATTGGATACATTTGTTTTGCTTACAAATGAAGGGCCTAGCTTGGAGAAGGATGAACATTGGAGCAAGAACAAGCATGGAGATGATGGCATGCGCAAGGGGAACAAGAACGGAGTTACAAGTGATGATTTCAGGACTTTGAAGCCACCATAATGGGTGCAGGAAACCTTGGACGAAATATACAAGATGCCACTTCATAAATTTCGTCCCGAGGCTATTTTAGGTGCTGTGTCACCTTATTATTGGGCCAGGCCCATGTAATTTCGAAATACCTAAGTATAGGCTATTTTTAGAGTCCGTATGTGTGGGGAAACAAGAGATAGGGTTGATTTCGGACCCCTCCACCAAGGGCCACGAAATTCCCCCCTCTTCCTCCATATATACAGCCCTTAGGGCATCGTTTAGACTTTGGGATTTGTTTAGTTAAAAGTTAGCCATTGCAACTTCGTGTACTTCGTTTGTGTCCAACGACCAGACCAAGACCGCTTACGGATCCCCACCATTATCAATACTTCATATATATTCGCAATATTCAGATTGCTTTATCATATTCTTGCTTGTTCTTCGATTGCTTGCAGGAATAGACCTTCGTGGTCAGGTTGATCGTGCTCTAGCGTGGTCAATAACCTCTCGGAGTTGGTTTAGCGATTGCTAAGGCGCAACGTCGTGCACGTTTGTAGTCGGATCGTCAAAGTCGTCTCCACCAAATCGATAGTTATCATCTCATCGAAAGATCGGGACACCCTCGCCTCTATCACACCCACAGCCCCTGCTGCTATACATACTGGACCAATTACTAGAGCTCGTGCACGCCAACTAAATTACCAGGTACTTCCGTTTCTTGGTAATGATTCTAATGTTCATGAGAATATGATGCTGCCTAAATTGGATAAATTTGTTTTGCTTACAAATGAAGGGCCTAGCTTGGAGAAGGATGAACATTGGAGCAAGAACAAGCATGGAGATGATGACATGCGCAAGGGGAACAAGAACGGAGTTACAAGTGATGATTTCAGGACTTTGAAGCCACCATAATGGGTGCATGAAGCCTTGGACGAAATATACAAGATGCCACTTCATAAATTTCGTCCCGAGGCTATTTTAGGTGCTGCGTCACCTTATTATTGGGCCAGGCCCATGTAATTTCGAAACACATAAGTATAGGCTATTTTTAGAGTCCGTATGTGTGGGGAAACAAGAGATAGGGTTGATTTCGGTCCCCTCCACCAAGGGCCACGAAATTCCCCCCCTCTTCCTCCATATATACAGCCCTTAGGGCATCGTTTAGACTTTGGGTTTTGTTTAGATTAAAAGTTCGCCATAGCTGCAACTTCGCGTACTTCGTTTGTGTTCAACGACCAGACAAAGGCGTCACAGAACCCCACCTTGATCAATAAAGCTTTCATCTTAAATTCGCAATATCCAGATTGCAATCTTAGTTTCTTGCTTGTTCTTCGTTTGCTCGCAGGAAACAGACCCTCGTGGTCAGGTTGATCGTGCTCCGGCGTGGTCAATAACCTCTCGGAGTTGGTTTAGCGATTGCTAAGGCGCGACGTCCTCGCACGTTCGTAGTCGGATCGTCAAAGTCGACTTCCACCAAAGCGATATCCATCATCTCATCGAAAGACGGGACACCTTTGCCTCTATCATTTGTTGCCTCTTCCATCTTCGGAGAAGGTTAATTTTGATGCTAAACAACGTGCTGAATTGATTTTAAAAATGCATGAGTTAACTAAGGAAAACATTGAGCGTATGAATGCTAAATATAAATTTGCTGGAGATAAGGGTAGAAAACATGTTGTGTTTGCACCTGGAGATCTTGTTTGGTTACATTTGCGTAAGGATAGATTTCCTGATTTGCGCAAATCAAAGTTAATGCCACGTGCTGATGGTCCCTTTAAGGTGTTAGAGAAAATAAATGATAATGCATATAAACTTGAGCTGCCTGCAGATTATGGGGTTAGTCCAACTTTTAACATTGCAGATTTGAAGCCTTATTTGGGTGAGGAAGATGAACTTCCATCGAGGACGACTTCATTTCAAGAAGGGGAGGATGATGAGGACATCAATACAATTGTTACACCCACAGCCCCTGCTGCTATACATACTGGACCAATTACTAGAGTTCGTGCATGCCAACTAAATTACCAGGTACTTTCGTTTCTTGGTAATGATTCTAATGTTCATGAGAATATGATGCTGCCTAAATTGGATACATTTGCTTCGCTTACAAATGAAGGGCCAAGCTTGGAGAAGGATGAACATTGGAGCAAGAACAAGCATGGAGATGATGGCATGCGCAAGGGGAACAAGAACGGAGTTACAAGTGATGATTTCAGGACTTTGAAGCCACCATAATGGGTGCATGAAGCCTTGGACTAAATATACAAGATGCCACTTCATAAATTTCGTCCTGAGGCTATTTTAGGTGCTGTGTCACCTTATTATTGGGCCAGGCCCATGTAATTTCGAAATACAAGAGATATGGTTGATTTCAGACCCCTCCACCAAGGGCCACGAAATTCCCCCCTCTTCCTCCATATATACAGCCCTTGGGTTTTGTTTAGATTAAAAGTTCACCATAGCTGCAACTTCGCGTACTTCGTTTGTGTTCAACGACCAGACAAAGGCGTCACAGAACCCCACCTTGATCAATAAAGCTTTCATCTTATATTCGCAATATCCAGATTGCAATCTCAGTTTCTTGCTTGTTCTTCGTTTGCTCGCAGGAAACAGACCCTCGTGGTCAGGTTGATCGTGCTCCGGCGTGGTCAATAACCTCTCGAAGTTGGTTTAGCGATTGCTAAGGCGCGACGTCCTCGCACGTTCGTAGTCGGATCGTCAAAGTCGACTGCCACCAAAGCGATATCCATCATATCATCGAAAGACGGGACACCTTTGCCTCTATCAAAGAGTTTTTAGACACTCGCCATTATAGTGATTTTCGGCCAAAAAAAGAGGAGCGCAAAAAAAAAGAGCGCAAAAAAAACGATTTTTTTTTCAGAGTGTGCTTTTCCCTTGTTTAAGTGCAGTGCCGTGATTTTGTTAGTGTTCTAGGCTCGCGTCTCTAGCACGGTCTAGCCTAGGACCAACACAGTATCGTCGTTGAGCGTTTATTCAACTTTGCATCTCTGAATTGATTATTGCTGATCCTTTTTGCTACCATATTATAAGCCTTCCCAGCTCCACATACATCTATGTCGTGTGTTTGACTCTTCCTGGTAATCGCTCTATCCAAGCTTTGAGAGTTTTGACTACAATGGTTGCCGATCACCGCCTGCTGCTGGGTAAGAAGTGATAGAGGCAAAGGTGTCCCGTCTTTCGATGAGATGGTGGATTTCGCTTTGGTGGAAGTCGACTTTGACGATCCGACTACGAATGTGCGAGGACGTCGCGCCTTAGCAATCGCTAAACCAACTCCGAGAGGTTATTGACCACGCCGGAGCACGATCAACCTGACCACGAGGGTCTGTTTCCTGCGAGCAAACGAAGAACAAGCAAGAAACTAAGATTGCAATCTGGATATTGCGAATATAAGATGAAAGCTTTATTGATCAAGGTGGGGTTCTGTGACGCCTTTGTCTGGTCGTTGAACACAAACGAAGTACGCGAAGTTGCAGCTATGGCGAACTTTTAATCTAAACAAAACCCAAAGTCTAAACGATGCCCTAAGGGCTGTATATATGGAGGAAGAGGGGGGAATTTCGTGGCCCTTGGTGGAGGAGTCCGAAATCAACCCTATCTCTTGTTTTCCCACACATACGGACTCTAAAAATAGCCTATACTTATGTATTTCGAAATTACATGGGCCTGACCCAATAATAAGGTGACGCAGCACCTAAAATAGCCTCGGGACGAAATTTATGAAGTGGCATCTTGTATATTTCATCCAAGGCTTCATGCACCCATTATGGTGGCTTCAAAGTCCTGAAATCATCACTTGTAACTCCGTTCTTGTTCCCCTTGCGCATGCCATCATCTCCATGCTTGTTCTTGCTCCAATGTTCATCCTTCTCCAAGCTAGGCCCTTCATTTGTAAGCAAAACAAATGTATCCAATTTAGGCAGCATCATATTCTCATGAACATTAGAATCATTACCAAGAAACGAAAGTACCTGGTAATTTAGTTGGCGTGCACGAGCTCTAGTAATTGGTCCAGTATGTATAGCAGCAGGGGCTGTGGGTGTAACAATTGTATTGATGTCCTCATCAAAACGGAGCGTGGCTACCCGACTTTTTTTTTCCGAAACCTACTCCGGCAAGGAAACACGAATCGGAAACTAGATGGATCTCGAAAACAACCCTAATAAGCAAGGAACTCGGATTGGTGGTGGATATATGGTGGTGGTATATGGCAGCGGTGGTGGTAGCGGTGGTAGTATATGGATATGGATCGGTGGTGGTATATGGACACGGATTGGTGGTGGTATATGGATACGGATTCGGAGCGGTGGTGATAGATGGCAGGGGCGATGATGATGGTGCGGCGGCGGCGTGACAACTTATGACCAGAACTCGAAACTCTAAAAGACTAGACTCTAAGACCAGCAACTAGACACGACGATGCAACCGCAAATTCAACAAAGCAAAACCCTAAAAAGATTATGCAAGGCTCAGATTGGTTCGGATATGATGAACTAACCCTAATTTTTTTTGTGGCTTTTTCGTGGACTATAGGTATGAAGAACAGACTCGATCTAAACTACGAAAAACTGTAAAATCTCACCGAGCAACCTGGAAATCTGATACCACTTGATAGAGGCAAAGGTGTCCCGTCTTTCGATGAGATGGTGGATTTCGCTTCGGTGGAAGTCGACTTTGACGATCCGACTACGAACGTGCGAGGACGTCGCGCCTTAGCAATCGCTAAACCAACTCCGAGAGGTTATTGACCACGCCGGAGCACGATCAACCTGACCACGAGGGTCTGTTTCCTGCGAGCAAACGAAGAACAAGCAAGAAACTAAGATTGCAATCTGGATATTGCGAATATAAGATGAAAGCTTTATTGATCAAGGTGGGGGTCTGTGACGCCTTTGTCTGGTCGTTGAACACAAACGAAGTACGCGAAGTTGCAGCTATGGCGAACTTTTAATCTAAACAAAACCCAAAGTCTAAACGATGCCCTAAGGGCTGTATATATGGAGGAAGAGGGGGGAATTTCGTGGCCCTTGGTGGAGGAGTCCGAAATCAACCCTATCTCTTGTTTCCCCACACATACGGACTCTAAAAATAGCCTATACTTATGTATTTCGAAATTACATGGGCCTGGCCCAATAATAAGGTGACGCAGCACCTAAAATAGCCTCGGGACGAAATTTATGAAGTGGCATCTTGTATATTTCGTCCAAGGCTTCATGCACCCATTATGGTGGCTTCAAAGTCCTGAAATCATCACTTGTAACTCCGTTCTTGTTCCCCTTGCGCATGCCATCATCTCCATGCTTGTTCTTGCTCCAATGTTCATCCTTCTCCAAGCTAGGCCCTTCATTGGTAAGCAAAACAAATGTATCCAATTAGGCAGCATCATATTCTCATGAACATTAGAATCATTACCAAGAAACGAAAGTACCTGGTAATTTAGTTGCCGTGCACGAGCTCTAGTAATTGGTCCAGTATGTATAGCAGCAGGGGCTGTGGGTGTAACAATTGTATTGATGTCCTCATCAAGAAGTGGTAAGAATTTGAGTTTTGCTTGACGGATTTGTGACACCCACCACCACCACTTGCTAGTAGTCTGTAGGATCATATTCTTGTGTGTTTCTATTGCTGCTAACCATGCCAGGATCACAAGCCGACGAGATTGATTGGGAGAACTTAAGAACAAGGAGCTTCATGGTAAGTTTCAGCAAACGATGACTGAACAGGTGCAAGATGTGCTGAACAATTTTGAAGAGGCCATGGAGAAGACCATTGGCCTTGAGAAGACGTTCGAAACAAAGCTCGATAACAGATTTAATGAACTGCTTGCGCGTCTTCCACCACCGGCTGCACCTGCCGCATCTCTGCAACAACAACAACAACGATGACTACCTCCATATCATGAAACAGCCCTCCACCGAGCGAGCCGTGTTCCTCTTCAGCCTGGCCAAACTGTTGGTGCTGCTGTTGATAATTCTGTGGCTCCTGCTGCTGATGGGGAGGAGGATGATTATGCGGGAGATTACGAGGATGAGGTTAATCAAAATCAGAACTACGTGCAACCACCAGCACCACAACCACTAGGTCGTCCACATGCAAATAATGGCAATGTTAGGGCTCCCCCTCAGGTGCGAGATCATGACCATCTCCCTAAACTGAAATTGAATATTCCACCATTTGAGGGTAGATATGTTCCTGATATATATCTTACTTGGGAGTTAGAAACTGAACAACGATTTACATGTTTACAATATCCTGAGGAGAGACGTGTTCTTGCGGTTGTTTGTGCTTTCACTAGCTTTGCATGTGTTTGGTGGTCTGAACATTGTAGATTATATCCTGTTCCAGCTACTTGGGCTGCTTTGAAAAATGCTATGCGTACTCGTTGGGTTCCACCATATTATCAACGTGAATTGCTTCAAAAATTGCAGCGTTTGAGACAAGGATAAAATTCTGTAGAAGAATATGATCAGGAATTACAAACTGGCATGATTAGATGTGGTATTGTTGAGGAGAATGAAGCTATGCTTGCATGTTTTATGGGTGGATTAAATAGAGAGATTCGGACAATTCTAGAGTATAAGGAGTATACTAATATCACTCGTTTATTCCATCTTGCTTGTAAAGCTGAACGTGAAGTGCAGGATCGACAAGCATTAGCGTGAACTAACTTTTCTGCAGGTCGACCTTCATCATGTACACCGCGTGCATCTTCTACTTCCACTGCACCAGCACCTCCATTAGGCGCCACCTCCAGCCATGATATAAGAAAGCAGGCACAACCACCACTATCTGCCAAGAGCGCACCTGTCGGGCCTCCACAGAGTTCTTCTTCCATGGCATCAACTGGGCACACAAGTGATATTATTTGTCGTCGTTGTAAGGGAAGAGGTCATTATGCGAGAGAATGCAAATCTCAGCGTGTGATGATTGCTACTAAGGATGGTGGGTATGAGTCTGCTAGTGACTATGATGAGGAGACTTTGGCTCTTATTACACGCGAAGAACATGGTGGAGATGATTCTGATCATGAGACGCAATACATGGCTCCTGAAGACGCTGACAGGTATGAATGTTTAGTTGCTCAACGTGTTTTGAGTGTGCAGGTCACACAAGCTGAGCAAAATCAGAGGCACAATTTCCTCCATACAATGGGTGATACAGAGCATCCCACGTTCATCTCCATGTACACCTTCATAGCACATCAAGCCCCAAGTGGACCTACCGGACTTAAGGTGAACTCGCTCCTTTTCAAGATTTACATGAATATCCATAGGACTTGGCCGCTACCTCACCATGGAACGTTGTGCATCTTCAGGTTCGAGGACGACCGCCGCCAAGCAGCTAAAGAGCTTCTCGGAGGCCAAGGAGAAGGACCCCAAGGCAGCAAGGAAGAAGATGGAGTCCAACAGGAGCTGGACACGAGGTCTCAAGCGACCCCGTGCGCACGGGCCCCCGAGACCCCGTGCGCACGGACTACTTAGAGAGTTTGCGCTGGAGCACCCCGTGCGCACGGGCCTGTACCGTGCCCACGGGACCCCCGTGCGCACGGGCCCAACTTAACCCGTGCACACGGGCTCATCAGGATGGACGGCTGTGATCTCCTTTCCGAGCCCCTCTTCCTCCACTTCGTCCCCAAGGCTATATATTCCGTACCTAGACCATTTGTTAGGGTAAGCAAAGGATATGTTAGACATATGAGAGCTTTGCTCCATGGATCCACTCCACTAGGAGATCAAGGCCTCCTCTTGGAGTGACCTAGTTCAAGACCCCCTCATGGGTGGCCCCTATCAAGACCTCCTCACGGAGAAGAACCCAGTTACCTCTTGTATCGTCCTTTGTTGATCGTGGATCGTGTATCTCTCTTTGTGTTCATCGTTCTAGCGCATGTGTAATCGAATCTTGTTGGTTTAATTGATTCTCTTGTGTTTTCCCCGTGATTTCCCTCGTGCTCTTCCGCTTGTTCTTCATGTTCCTCGTAGGGATCCTCTCCAAACGTGAAAGATCATCCCCATAGGGTTCCACCCTACATCAAAGGGAGTTGTGAAGGAACGTTCTGTGCGCGTCATCATAGACGGAGGGAGCTGCAACAACTTGGCTAGCATGGAGATGGTGGAGAAGCTATCTCTCACCACAAGACCACATCCACATCCTTACTACATCCAATGGTTCAACAACAACGGCAAGGTTAAGGTAACACGTACTGTTCGTGTGCATTTTAGTATCTCTACATATGCTGATTATGTTGATTGTGATGTGGTACATATGCAAGCATGTTCCTTATTACTTGGTAGACCATGGCAATTTGATAAAAATTCTGTACACCATGGTAGAAACAATCAGTATACTCTTGTTCATAAGGATAAAAATATTACTTTGCTTTCTATGACTGCTGATTCCATTTTGAAAGATGATATTAATAGAGCTAATAAAGCAAAACAGGAGAAAAATAAGAGTGAAAATCAGATTGTGGCAAAAGAATTTGAGCAACAAATGAAGCCTAATTGATAGAAGCCTAATGGATATCGCTTTGGTGGAAATCGACTTTGACGATCCGACTACGAATGTGCGAGGACGTCGCGCCTTAGCAATCGCCAAACCAACTCCGAGAGGTTATTGACCACGCCGGAGCACGATCAACCTGACCACGAGGGTCTGTTTCCTGCGAGCAAACGAAGAACAAGCAAGAAACTGAGATTGCAATCTGGATATTGCGAATATAAGATGAAAGCTTTATTGATCAAGGTGGGGTTCTGAGACGTCTTTGTCTGGTCATTGAACACAAACGAAGTACACGAAGTTGCAGCTATGGTGAACTTTAATCTAAACAAAACCCAAAGTCTAAACGGTGCCCTAAGGGCTATATATATGGAGGAAGAGTGGGTGAATTTCGTGGCCCTTGGTGGAGGGGTCCAAAACTAACCCTATCTCTTCTTTCCCCACACATACGGACTCTAAAAATAGCCTATACTTATGTATTTCGAAATTACATGGGCCTGGCCCAATAATAAGGTGACGCCGCACCTAGAATAGCCTCTGGACGAAATTTATGAAGTGGCATCTTGTATATTTCGTCCAAGGCTTCATGCACTCATTATGGTGGCTTCAAAGTCCTGAAATCATCACTTGTAACTCCGTTATTGTTACCCTTGCGCATGCCATCATCTCCATGTTTGTTCTTGCTCCAATGTTCATCCTTCTCCAAGCTAGCCCCTTCATTTGTAAGCAAAACAAATGTATCCAATTTAGGCAGCATCATATTCTCATGAACATTAGAATCATTACCAAGAAACGAAAGTACCTGATAATTTAATTGGCGTGCGTGAGCTCTAGTAATTGGTCCAGTATATGTAACAGTAGGGGCTGTGGGTGTAACAATAGTATTGATGTCCTCATCATCCTCCCCTTCTTGAAATGAAGTCGTCCTCACCCAAATAAGGCTTCAAATCTGCAATGTTAAAAGTGGGACTAACCCCAAAATCTGCAGGCAGCTCAAGTTTATATGCATTATCATTTATTTTCTCCAACACCTTAAAATGACCATCAACACGTGGCATTAACTTTGATTTGCGCAAATCAGGAAATCTATCCTTACGAAAATCTAACCAAACAATGTCTCCAGGTGCAAACACAAGATGTTTTCTACCCTTATCTCCAGCAAGTTTATATTTAGCATTCATATGCTCAATGTTTTCCTTAGTTAACTCATGCATTTTTAAAATCAATTCAGCACGTTGTTTAGCATCAAATTTAACCTTCTACGAAGATGAAAGAGGCAACAAATCAATAGGTGCACGAGGTAGGAAACCATACACAATTTCAAAAGGGCACATCTCAGTAGTAGAATGCAATGAATGATTGTAAGAAAATTCAATATGAGGCAAGCATTCTTGCCACATTTTCTTATTATTCTTCAAAACAGCCCTAAGCATAGTAGACAATGTTCTATTGACTATTTTAGTTTGTCCATCAGTTTGGGGGTGACAAGTAGTACTAAAAAGCAGTTTAGACCCCAATTTAGCCCATAAACATCTCCAAAAGTGGCTAAGAAATTTAGTATCACGATCTGAAACAATAGTATTGGGCACACCATGCAAGCGAATAATTTCACGAAAGAACAAATCAGCAACATTAACGGCATCATCCCTTTTATGA
Source organism: Triticum dicoccoides (assembly GCF_002162155.2). Lineage (NCBI taxonomy): Eukaryota > Viridiplantae > Streptophyta > Magnoliopsida > Poales > Poaceae > Triticum > Triticum dicoccoides. The sequence continues at coordinate 26,180 of NW_021299220.1, forward strand.
CATGGTATAAAGTGTGCCATTTTCGAGAATCTATCCACGACAACAAATATGCTATCCCTCCCCTTCTTTGTTCGAGGTAAACCTAAAACAAAGTCCATAGATATATCCTCCCAAGGAACACTAGGTACAGGCAAAGGCATATATAAACCATGGGGATTGAGTCGTGACTTAGCTTTTTGACATGTAGTGCAGCGAGCAATAAAACGCTCAACATCCCGTCTCATCTTTGGCCAAAACAAATGTGTAGCAAGTACGTCCTCCGTCTTCTTCACGCCAAAGTGTCCCATTAATCCTCCTCCATGCGCCTCCTGCAACAATAAAAGACGAACAGAGCTAGCTGGAATGCGTAGCTTGTTAGCACGAAACACAAATCCATCATTAACGACGAACTTGTTTGATGCGGAGCATCCCACGTTCATCCCCATGTACACTCCGACTACTCTCCATACCCTAAGAGGACATATGACGAGACCTCGAACATACGCCATTGGAATTAAGGTGAACCCGCTCTTCGTCGAGAACATCATGAATATCCATTGGACTTGCTTGCTACCTCACCAAAGTGCTCTATGTGTCCTTAGGTACGACGACCGACGACCACAAGCTGGTGAGGAACACCCCAAGGGAGTAGGAGAAGGACCAAAAGGCCACAAGGAGGGAGAAGGAGTGCAACAAGATCAACACTACACCTCCTAGGCGACCCCGTGCCCACGGGCCTCGAAGACCCCGTGCGCACGGGCAACTCAGAGAGTTGGCGCTGGAGCACCCCGTGCGCACGGGCTTGTACCGTGCCCACGGGACCCCGTGCGCGCGGGCCCAACTTACCCCATGCGCACGGGCCCTACAGGATGGACGGCTGTGATTGCTGTTTGGGCCTCCTCTTCATCCACTTCGTCCCCATGCCTATATATTCCGTACCTAGACCATATGTTAGGGTAAGAAAAGTAGTTGATAGACATTTATGAGCTTTGCTCCATGGATCCACTCCACTAGGAGATCAAGACCTCCTCTTGGAGTGACCAAACATCAAGACCTCCTCCTTGGGGAAGGATCCCAATCATAGGATCATCAAGCCCTCATCTCCATCATAGGATTTGGGATGAACTCTACCATGTATCTTATTTCCCTTTGTTGTTCATGTACCTTGTGGATATTGTGTGTTTGATTGTCTAGTGGATGTGTGATTTGACTTGTTATTGAGTGTTCCTCTTGTTTTTCCTCTTTTGTTCATCTTGTTCTTGGGGATTCCCCTCCAATTCGTGAAAGATCTCCCATAGGGTTCCACCCTACAACATCTTGGTATCATGAGCCACGTTGATCACGTTTTTGGAGCCCCCCTCTTTGTTTTCTAGCCTAATTTTGCTTGTTCTTGCCCAAATTCGAAAATTCCCCACCAAAAATAGCCCCAATTTTTTTTTGTAATTTGTTGATTTGATGAGATTTTGTTGGATTTGATCCATGGATTTGGTGTTTAGCAAGTAGATCCACCCCTCTACCACCTTCCCCTACCTTCCACCCTTTGATTTTGACCTCATATGCGAGATTTGCCCCGGATCCGGAGCTGTTCGTCCGCTCCTCGAGGACCCCGTGCACACCGGCCATCGGGACCCCGTGCACACGGCCCCCCGTGCAACGGGCTTCGCAGACCCCGAGCGCACGGCCCTTCCTGTGCGCTTCGGCCACTGCCCTACCACCCATGCCACCCCCTTACCCCCAGCTAAACCCCAGCCACGAGATCCATCATCTTGCGCCCAGATCTGGAAGAAATCCGCCAAAACCGCGTGTCCCAGGTGACCCCGTGCCCTCGGTGTGTGTACCGTGCGCACGGGACCCCGTGCCCACGGGCTCCTACCCCCGTGCGCATGACCCCCCCAGGTCAGCCGCGAGCAGTTCACAGTTTTGCCCATAACTTCCACATCCGGAGTCCAATTTTTGCGTTCTTTAGCTCGTTGAGTAGCTATTGACATCCACCATCCACCTAGATAGGTTCCCACACCATTTGAATCCACCAAAATTTCGGCATTTTGGCAAGATTGCCTAGGCCCTCCACCATATCATCCGCTACACCACCATCGACTTTCGCAACCTAACCCATCTTGATCCCCTTAGCATTAGTGGTTGCTTGAGGAGTGATTTGAGTCTCCTAAGGTGTTTCGGCTACTTAGGGACAATTGCTTCTTCACAAACCACCACCACTTCCACATTGCCATTTCCACTACCACCATTTGACATTTGTAATTTGATATTTCGAGTTTGCGGTTTTTACCGTTTCCTAAGGTGTTTCGGCTACTTAGGGACGGGTCTACATCATCTTGGTATCTACATCAAGAACACCGCCACTCATCATCGCAAAGGACGGTAACCTCGACGACACCATTGTATATTCCCCTTGCAATTGCATTGTTAACCCCTAGCCCATTTTGCGTTACTTGCCTATTGAGACTAGCCATTTGAGTATTGCCGACAACGTTACTTGTGCACATTAGTGATCATACTTCCCATCGCATACATACCATATCATCGTGGTGCATATATCGGTATCATATCTCGTGTCACAAGTTTGTTCCTGCATATACGCAATTGCTATCTTAGTTTGTGCATTGTGCAAATTGGCAATAGAAAAAAAAAGAATAAGCTTTTAAGCAAAAGAAAGAGAGCAAAGAAGCTTGTAAGCAAGTGCCATAGCATCATACCCCATTGCACATAAGATTGTCATATCCGATCATCTTGGATCATCTTGAGAGAAACACCGGGAACCATACATACATAGCATACTTGGGATAGAAGTTTATCCATTTTGCATCTTATAGGTTGTGCACAAGTGTCGTATCCGCCGATTGAGCAATCGTGCTAGCGTCTCTCTTGAGTTGTGCAACACGAGCGTTTTCCGTGGACTCCACATTTTGTGCTCATTCCTTGGTTGCACGACCCCATTTATCTATCCGTGTGTGTGTTTCCATGTACCATATTGCTATTGGTCTACTTGTTTCACTTGTGAATTTGTGAATCTTTTCCAACATTATTGACTCTTGCTAACATTTTGCATCAAATTTTTGTGCCACTATCCTCACCGAGCTCTACCATAAGCTTTTACTTGTAGGTGTGAGTGAACAAGTCCGGTACCAATTCCACTATTCTTTCATTTCACATTGAGTGATACACGATACATCCTCAACTTTGGGAAAAGGTAGCTTGGTATTGTTTATCTCATTTCCTACTCACCTTAGCTCGAGTCTTTGTGATGGATAGGCAAGGCATTTCCTCTCCGGTCTACGACAACAATGACGGCGTGAACGACTACATCACCAAAGCGTCCATCTTCGATATACAACGACAAATGCAAGGCGCAAAATCAATATTGCGAGAGCGCATCGATAACATCGCCATTGACATTCGTCACTCCGAAGCAAGGAAAAGGGACTACATCGACAAGAAGCTTTCCGCACATAAAGAGGAGCAAGATGCAAGGATGGAGGAGATTAGAACCTTGATCAAGTCTTCTTCCCCTTTGTCATCTTCAAGGCGGCAACATTCAAGCCACAAGTCTTCGGAGCGCGGCCACAATGCAAGTACAAATCGTCCTCGTCCACATCTACATGGCGAGCACCATCACGTTCGTGATTAACATCGTCATGAAGGGCAAGTCACATCTGATAGAGGCGGGGTGTCCCGATCTTTCGATGAGATGATAACTATCGATTTGGTGGAGACGACTTTGACGATCCGACTACAAACGTGCACGACGTTGCGCCTTAGCAATCGCTAAACCAACTCCGAGAGGTTATTGATCACGCCGGAGCACAATCAACCTGACCACGAAGGTCTATTCCTGCAAGCAATCGAAGAACAAGCAAGAATATGATAAAAAGCAATCTGAATATTGCGAGTATATATGAAGTATTGACAAAGGTGGAGATCCGTAAGCGGTCTTGGTTTGGTCGTTGGACACAAACGAAGTACACGAAGTTGCAATGGCTAACTTTTAACTAAACAAATCCCAAGGAAAAGCTACTAGATGGATCTACTTATATAGGAGCAAGGGGTGGCGGCCAAGGAGGTGGGAAGACGTCCCAAGGCAGCCTAAAACTAAATCTAGGTCGTACAAGGCCAATGGGCCCAAGTGGAGGTGATGTAACACCTTTGGACTTGTAGTTTGACTCGGATTCTGCTGCAGCATCAGATTGTTTCGTCCACAACTCAACGCTCCGGACGAATTTGAAGGTGATTCCAATTGGGTTGGAAAGTGCACGAAATCTAGTTTCCAACAAAAAACGAATCACCCAATTTGGAGTCCGTATGAAAAATTTGTGTGCGTTTTGAGTCAGGTATGTCTGTGCAGTCCGAATCTGAATCCAGAACGTGAGAGACTTGGACTCTATCTTCTCTTGGGCCAAAAGTGACGTGAGAGAACTTTTTGGACAGCAAATAAACATCTCTTTCTTCCTTATCTTCATATGTGGATGGTACAAATGTCCCATACACATGCAATTAGACAAAACACAAAAGTGTGTAAAGTATTTTTGTTCTGGATAACATAAATAGATTATTGAATAGTTTGCACTAGAAATCACCTGACAAATATGCATATATGCAATATTTTTGGTCATATCCAAGGTAGTCATGTCCTCATCAACATCCAAGCATCATGTGCACGACGATGATGAACGACATCTTCTACGAGCTCAAGCACGACAACGACATCATCATCATGAAGATGCTCCACAAGCGCAAATGCACAAGTCCCAACAAGCCCTACTTCACGCCAAGTCCAAGCTTCAAGAGCACAAAAGAAGACCGCGAGACGACCACCACCAAGACGGCGCTACGGTTACATCAACCACTTCGGCATCTTCGCCAAGTGCTATCAAGGCATCTTCGCCTTTGGACGTCCGACATCTTTGCCTACTTCCCACGAGTACGCCTACAACGACTTCCTCAAGTCCAAGGCGACGACCTACGAGCGAGGGTGACACTTCCATCTTCGGAAACCCCTCAAGGATGATGGATGAGCATGGGAAACTCCCTTCGATCATGGAGACGAACTACGAGGTGCCACATCATATGGGCTTACAACACCAAGACGGCGACAAGAAGGTCGAGCAAGGGCCATCCCCTTCGACCACGACGATAGGAGTTGAGCATGGAGACTGATGAGGACATCAATACAATTGTTACACCCACAGCCCCTGCTGCTATACATACTGGACCAATTACTAGAGCTCGTGCACGCCAACTAAATTACCAAGTACTTTCGTTTCTTGGTAATGATTCTAATGTTCATGAGAATATGATGCTGCCTAAATTGGATACATTTGTTTTGCTTACAAATGAAGGGCCTAGCTTGGAGAAGGATGAACATTGGAGCAAGAACAAGCATGGAGATGATGGCATGCGCAAGGGGAACAAGAACGGAGTTACAAGTGATGATTTCAGGACTTTGAAGCCACCATAATGGGTGCATGAAGCCTTGGACGAAATATACAAGATGCCACTTCATAAATTTCGTCCCGAGGCTATTTTAGGTGCTGCGTCACCTTATTATTGGGCCAGGCCCATGTAATTTCGAAATACATAAGTATAGGCTATTTTTAGAGTCCTATGTGTGGGGAAACAAGAGATAGGGTTGATTTCGGACCCCTCCACCAAGGGCCACGAAATTCCCCCCCTCTTTGATAGAGGCAAAGGTGTCCCGTCTTTCGATGAGATGGTGGATTTCGCTTTGGTGGAAGTCGACTTTGACGATCCGACTACGAACGTGCGAGGACGTCGCGCCTTAGCAATCGCTAAACCAACTCCGAGAGGTTATTGACCACGCCGGAGCACGATCAACCTGACCACGAGGGTCTGTTTCCTGCGAGCAAACGAAGAACAAGCAAGAAACTGAGATTGCAATCTGGATATTGCGAATATAAGATGAAAGCTTTATTGATCAAGGTGGGGTTCTGTGACGCCTTTGTCTGGTCGTTGAACACAAACGAAGTACGCGAAGTTGCAGCTATGGCGAACTTTTAATCTAAACAAAACCCAAAGTCTAAACGATGCCCTAAGGGCTGTATATATGGAGGAAGAGGGGGGGAATTTCGTGGCCCTTGGTGGAGGGGTCCGAAATCAACCCTATCTCTT
>NW_021299220.1:36188-53489 GCF_002162155.2 Triticum dicoccoides
GTCAGCAATAATCAATTCAGAGATGCAAAGTTGAATAAACGCTCAACGACGGTACTGTGCTGGTCCTAGGCTAGACTGTGCTAGAGACGCGAGCCTAGAACACTAACAAAATCACGGCGCGGCACGTGAACAAGGGAAAAGCACACTCTGGAATTTTTTTTTTCGCTCTTTTTTTTTGCGCTCTTTTTTTTTTGCGCTGCTTTTTTTTTTTGCGAAAAATCACTATAATGGCGAGTGTCTCAAAACTCTTCTTAGCTCAAACTGACAGGATGGGCACGAAATTTTTTTGACCAATTTTTTTTTTGACTGTCCGGACCCAAAAACTGGAAACGGGTCAACAAAAAACTTCCTATAATGGCACCTGTCTCAAAACACTCAGAAACACCTAAAAATAGGATAGCCAGAAATTTTTTCGAAAAATGCGTTTTCGAAAAATTTTGGGCCTAAACGGAGCGTGGCTACCCGACTTTTTTTTTTTCCGAAACCTACTCCGGCAAGGAAACACGAATCGGAATCTAGATGGATCTCGAAAACAAACCTAATATGACAAGAACTCGGATTGGTGGTGGATATATGGTGGTAGATGGCAGCGGTGGTGGTATATGACAGCTGTGGTGGTATATGGATACGGATTCGAAGCGGTGGCGGATAAGCGGTGGTGGTAGATGGCAGGGGTGATGATGATGGTGCGGCGGCGGCGTGACAACTTATGACCAGAACTCGAAACTCTAAGAGACTAGACTCTAAGACCAGCAACTAGACACGATGATGCAACCGCAAATTCAACAAAGCAAAACCCTAAAAAGATTATGCAAAGGCTCAGATTGGTTCGGATATGATGAACTAACCCTAATTTTTTTTGTGGCTTTTTCGTGGACTATAGGTATGAAGAACAGACTCGATCTAAACTACGAAAAAACTGTAAAATCTCACCGAGCAACCTGGAAATCTGATACCACTTGATAGAGGCAAAGGTGTCCCGTCTTTCGATGAGATGGTGGATTTCGCTTTGGTGGAAGTCGACTTTGACGATCCGACTACGAACGTGCGAGGACGTCGCGCCTTAGCAATCGCTAAACCAACTCCGAGAGGTTATTGACCACGCCGGAGCACGATCAACCTGACCACGAGGGTCTGTTTCCTGCGAGCAAACGAAGAACAAGCAAGAAACTGAGATTGCAATCTGGATATTGCGAATATAAGATGAAAGCTTTATTGATCAAGGTGGGGTTCTGTGACGCCATTGTCTGGTCGTTGAACACAAACGAAGTACGCGAAGTTGCAGCTATGGCGAACTTTTAATCTAAACAAAACCCAAAGTCTAAACGATGCCCTAAGGGCTGTATATATGGAGGAAGAGGGGGGAATTTCGTGGCCCTTGGTGGAGGAGTCCGAAATCAACCCTATCTCTTGTTTCCCCACACATACGGACTCTAAAAATAGCCTATACTTATGTATTTCGAAATTACATGGGCCTGGCCCAATAATAAGGTGACGCAGCACCTAAAATAGCCTCGGGACGAAATTTATGAAGTGGCATCTTGTATATTTCGTCCAAGGCTTCATGCACCCATTATGGTGGCTTCAAAGTCCTGAAATCATCACTTGTAACTCCGTTCTTGTTCCCCTTGCGCATGCCATCATCTCCATGCTTGTTCTTGCTCCAATGTTCATCCTTCTCCAAGCTAGGCCCTTCATTTGTAAGCAAAACAAATGTATCCAATTTAGGCAGCATCATATTCTCATGAACATTAGAATCATTACCAAGAAACGAAAGTACCTGGTAATTTAGTTGGCGTGCACGAGCTCTAGTAATTGGTCCAGTATGTATAGCAGCAGGGGCTGTGGGTGTAACAATTGTATTGATGTCCTCATCACTTTGAAAACTGCTATGCGTACGCGTTGGGTTCCACCATATTATCAACGTGAATTGCTTCAAAAATTGCAGCGTTTAAGACAAGGGAAAAATTCTGTAGAAGAATATTATCAGGAATTACAAACTGGCATGATTAGATGTGGTATTGTTGAGGAGAATGAAGCTATGCTTGCACGTTTTCTGGGTGGATTAAATAGAGAGATTCAGACCATTCTAGACTATAAGGAGTATACTAATATCACTCGTTTATTCCATCTTGCTTGTAAAGCTGAACGTGAAGTGCAGGATCGACAAGCATTGGGGCGAACTAACTTTTCTGCAGGCCGACCTTCATCATGGACACCACGTGCATCTTCTACTTCAACTGCACCAGCACCTCCATCCGGTGCCACCTCCAGCCGTGATACAAGAAAACAGGCACAACCACCATTATCTGCCAAGAGCGCACCTGCGGGGCCTGCACAGCGTTCTTCTTCTCCCATGGCATCAACAGGGCACACAAGTGATATTATTTGTCGTCGTTGTAAGGGAGGAGGTCATTATGCGAGAGAATGCAAATCTCCGCGTGTGATGATTGCTACCGCGGATGGTGGATATGAGTCCGCTAGTGACTATGATGAGGAGACTTTGGCTCTTATTACACGTGAAGAACATGGTGGAGATGATTCTGATCATGAGACGCAATACATGGCTCCTGAAGACGCTGACAGGTATGAATGTTTAGTTGCTCAACGTGTTTTGAGTGTGCAGGTCACACAAGCTGAGCAAAATCAGAGGCACAATTTGTTCCATACCAAGGGAGTTGTGAAGGAACGTTCTGTGCGCGTCATAATAGACGGAGGGAGCTGCAACAACTTGGCTAGCATGGAGATGGTGGAGAAGCTTTCTCTCACCACAAGACCACATCCACATCCTTACTACATCCAATGGTTCAACAACAGCGGCAAGGTTAAGGTAACACGTACTGTTCGTGTGCATTTTAGTATCTCTACATATGCTGATTATGTTGATTGTGATGTGGTACCTATGCAAGCATGTTCCTTATTACTTGGTAGACCATGGCAATTTGATAAAAACTCTGTACACCATGGTAGAAACAATCACTATTGATAGAGGCAAAGGTGTCCCGTCTTTCGATGAGATGGTGGATTTCGCTTTGGTGGAAGTCGACTTTGACGATCCGACTACGAACGTGCGAGGACGTCGCGCCTTAGCAATCGCTAAACCAACTCCGAGAGGTTATTGACCACGCCGGAGCACGATCAACCTGACCACGAGGGTCTGTTTCCTGCGAGCAAACGAAGAACAAGCAAGAAACTAAGATTGCAATCTGGATATTGCGAATATAAGATGAAAGCTTTATTGATCAAGGTGGGGTTCTGTGACGCCTTTGTCTGGTCGTTGAACACAAATGAAGTACGCGAAGTTGCAGCTATGGCGAACTTTTAATCTAAACAAAACCCAAAGTCTAAACGATGCCCTAAGGGCTGTATATATGGAGGAAGAGGGGGGGAATTTCGTGGCCCTTGGTGGAGGGGTCCGAAATCAACCCTATCTCTTGTTTCCCCACACATACGGACTCTAAAAATAGCCTATACTTATGTATTTCGAAATTACATGGGCCTGGCCCAATAATAAGGTGACGCAGCACCTAAAATAGCCTCGGGACGAAATTTATGAAGTGGCATCTTGTATATTTCGTCCAAGGCTTCATGCACCCATTATGGTGGCTTCAAAGTCCTGAAATCATCACTTGTAACTCCGTTCTTGTTCTTGCTCCAATGTTCATCCTTCTCCAAGCTAGGCCCTTCATTTGTAAGCAAAACAAATGTATCCAATTTAGGCAGCATCATATTCTCATGAACATTAAAATCATTACCAAGAAACGAAAGTACCTGGTAATTTAGTTGGCGTGCACGAGCTCTAGTAATTGGTCCAGTATGTATAGCAGCAGGGGCTGTGGGTGTAACAATTGTATTGATGTCCTCATCACTCTTCCTCCATATATACAGCCCTTAGGGCATCGTTTAGACTTTGGGTTTTGTTTAGATTAAAAGTTCGCCATAGCTGCAACTTCGCGTACTTCGTTTGTGTTCAACGACCAGACAAAGGCGTCACAGAACCCCACCTTGATCAATAAAGTTTTCATCTTATATTCGCAATATCCAGATTGCAATCTCAGTTTCTTGCTTGTTCTTCGTTTGCTCGCAGGAAACGGACCCTCGTGGTCAGGTTGATCGTGCTCCGGCGTGGTCAATAACCTCTCGGAGTTGGTTTAGCGATTGCTAAGGCGCGACGTCCTCGCACGTTCGTAGTCGGATCGTCAAAGTCGACTGCCACCAAAGCGATATCCATCATCTCATCGAAAGACGGGACACCTTTGCCTCTATCAGAGACATTTGCACCTACATCTCTCCGACAGCCACATATGTTGAGATGCCCCATTTGTCATGTGAGGAGAGCAACCACCACATGAGTGACATGAGTGACTCCACCATATGTGACATTGAGAGCATTTCCTATGAGAGGATGAGTGTGACCACCACTAGCCCCACACATGATAGCATTCCACACATCCTATGTGAGGTTGAGCGCCATCCGAGTGACTCCACCAACCATATGAGTGAGAGCATCCTTGAGGGAGTGAGTGAGCCACAACACTTAGTGAGTGAGGTAGTTGACACGACATGTGAGGCCACTATGATTTCTAACGACTTAACCTCTACTCCTAGTGTGTTTCCTTCTTTGGTGCTAGGTCTCCTACATGACGACATGCCTATCCTCGACGAGTCCATCCCTCCAATGGACAATACGATGGCCATGGTGGACGATGATGCACCCCCACATGGTTCCATCAAGATGAAGATGACAACGAGACGATCTTCCACACCCCACCTACCACACATGAGCGACGCTCCAAAGGTAACATAGGTGATGGTGCTTCTCTTGTCACACTAGTGGACTCTCTTGATAATGATTGCTCCCATGATGTTGACCCACCTATTACCATGCTTCATGCTAGTGAAACTTCTTCATGCGTTGACTTACCTATTTATGATGAATATGATGATGAGCATGTTGAGTTGCCTAGTTGTGATGCTATGCTCCATAGGATATCATGTGAAAATTCTATTGGTCACATCATGTTTGACAACCCATTGAACTTGTCATATGCTATGAGTGAGATCTCCCATATTGCATCATTTCAATCTCAACATAGTAACTATGCATGCCCCATTAAAATAAATCCCATTTGCACTTATGGCATAGATGACGAGATGATGGTCATTGGCTTTTGCTTCTCTTGTGATGATATTTCCATGCTCCCTTTACATGATTTTCGCAATTCATCTACTATGCCATGCCATGATCACATTGTTCCATGATCACTTGTCACCTTATGCTCATTTTACCGTGTTACTTTGCGAGCTATGCTTGCTCCTATGCCTTTGCCATGCAATTGTGACCCTTGCTTGCATTTACCCATGATGCACCATTACGATATTCCTATGTGTATTTGCATTCTTGGTGGAGATCCTTGTTGCTTTTGCCATGTTTATCATGTGCCTCATGCTATTTTACTCATATCTTGCTTTCATGCTTGTGATATGTCAAGTGCATTATTCATGCCCACTATTTGCACACATGACATGCTTGCCATGATTCCTCCTAGTATGTTGCATCTTTGCACTACTAGCTTGATTGACTTGATTGCTATGATTGCTTGCTATGTTGCATCACGCATGTTCCACTATTACTTGCTTTCTTGGGTTGATGACATATATGTTCATGCCTCTCACTTGATTTGTCATGATCATTGTCTCTTGTCTCCATTAGTTGCATCTCTCATATCACCTTGTATTGATTGCCAACTTACTATGCTTATTGATCATGGAGACTTTGACACCTTACTTGTGATGCATACTTCTTTCCTTGAGCCTCTTGTATTTGGTTGTTCTTGCATCATATGCCTCCACACTATGAAATGCTCCCTTGTACCTTCTTATGATGAGCATGATGCATACACTTGTTGGTTATCTTACTGTTGGGGAACGTTGCAGAAAATAAATTTTTTTCTACGGTTTCACCAAGATCCATCTATGAGTTCATCTAGCAACGAGTGATAGGAGTGCATCTACATACCTTTGTAGATCGTGAGCGGAAGCGTTCAAGAGAACATCTACATACCTTTGTAGATCGCGAGCGGAAGCGTTCAAGAGAACGGGGTTGAGGGAGTCGTACTCGTCGTGATCCAAATCACCGATGACCAAGTGCCGAACGGACAACACCTCCGCATTCATCACACGTACGGAGTGGATGACGTCTCCTCCTTCTTGATCCAACAAGGGGGAAGGAGAGGTTGATGAAGATCCAGCAGCACGACGGCGTGGTGGTGGATGCAGCAGAGTTCCGGCAGAGCTTCACCGAGCTTCTGCGAGAGGGAGAGGTGTAGCAGGGGAGAGGGAGGCGCCAAGACTTCAAGGTGCGGCTACCCTCCCTCCCTCCTCCTTTATATAGGCCCCCAGGGGGGCGCCGGCCCTAGAGATGGGATCTCTAGGGGGGTGGCCAAGGGGGGTGGAGTGCCCCCCAAGGCAAGTGGAGGCGCCCCCTCCCCTAGGGTTCCCAACCCTAGGCGCAGAGGGGGGCCCAGGGGGGGGCGCACCAGCCCACCAGGGGCTGGTCCCCTCTCCACTTCAGCCCATGGGGCCCTCCGGGATAGGTGGCCCCACCCGGTGGACCCCCGGGACCCTTCCGGTGGTCCCGGTACAATATTGGTGACCCCCAAAACTCTCCCGATGGCCGAAACTGCACTTCCTATATATTATTCTTTACCTCCGGACCATTCCGGAACTCCTCATGACATCCGGGATCTCATCCGGGACTCCAAACAACTTTCAGTTTCCTGCATACTCATATCTCTACAACCCTAGCGTCACCGAACCTTAAGTGTGTAGACCCTACGGGTTCGAGAGACACGTAGACATGACCGAGACGGCTCTCCGGTCAATAACCAACAGCGGGATCTGGATACCCATGTTGCTCCCCACATGCTCCTCGATGATCTCATCGGATGAACCACGATGTCGAGGATTCAATCAACCCCATATACAATTCCCTTTGTCAATCGGTACGTTACTTGCCCGAGACTCGATCGTCGGTATCCCAATACCTCGTTCGGTCTCGTTACCGGCAAGTCACTTTACTCGTACCGTAATGCATGATCCCGTGACCAGACACTTGGTCACTTTGAGCTCATTATGATGATGCATTACCGAGTGGGCCCAGAGATACCTCTCCGTCATACAGAGTGACAAATCCCAGTCTCGATCCGTGTCAACCCAACAAACACTTTCGGAGATACCTGTAGTGCACCTTTAAGTCACCCAGTTACGTTGTGACGTTTGGTACACCCAAAGCACTCCTACGGTATCCGGGAGTTACACGATCTCATGGTCTAAGGAAAAGATACTTGACATTGGAAAAACTCTAGCAAAACGAACTACACGATCTTGTGCTATGCTTAAGATTGGGTCTTGTCCATCACATCATTCTCCTAATGATGTGATACCGTTATCAACGACATCTAATGTCCATAGTCAGGAAACCACGACTATCTGTTGATCAACGAGCTAGTCAACTAGAGGCTTACTAGGGACATATTATCGTCTATGTATTCACACGTGTATTACGATTTCTGGATAATACAATTATAGCATGAATAAAGACAATTATCATGAACAAGGAAATATAATAATAATCCTTTTATTATTGCCTCTAGGGCATATTTCCAACAGTCTCCCACTTGCACTAGAGTCAATAATCTAGTTACATTGTGATGAATCGAACACCCATAGAGTTCTGGTGTTGATCATGTTTTGCTCGCGAAAGAGGTTTAGTCAACGGATCTGCGACATTCAGATCCGTATGCACTTTGCAAATATCTATGTCTCCATCTTGAACATTTTCACGGATGGAGTTGAAACGATGCTTGATGTGCCTGGTCTTTTTGTGAAACCTGGGATCCTTGGCAAGGGCAATAGCTCCAGTGTTGTCACAGAAGAGTTTGATCGGCCCCGACGCATTGGGTATGACTCCTAGGTCGGTGATGAACTCCTTCACCCAAATTGCTTCATGCGCTGTGATAGAGGCAAAGGTGTCCCATCTTTCGATGAGATGATGGATATCATTTTGGTGGAAGTCGACTTTGACGATCCGACTACGAACGTGCGAGGACGTCGCGCCTTAGCAAGCGCTAAACCAACTCCGAGAGGTTATTGACCACGCCGGAGCACGATCAACCTGACCACGAGGGTCTGTTACCTGCGAGCAAACGAAGAACAAGCAAGAAACTAAGATTGCAATCTAGTATTGCGAATATAAGATGAAAGCTTTATTGATCAAGGTGGGGTTCTGTGACGCCTTTGTCTGGTCGTTGAACACAAATGAAGTACGCGAAGTTGCAGCTATGGCGAACTTTAATCTAAACAAAACCCAAAGTCTAAACGGTGCCCTAAGGGCTGTATATATGGAGGAAGAGAGGGGGAATTTCGTGGCCCTTGGTGGAGGGGTCCGAAATCAACCCTATCTCTTGTTTCCCCACACATACGGACTCTAAAAGTAGCCTATACTTATGTATTTCGAAATTACATGGGCCTGGCAAAATAAAAAGGTGACGCAGCACCTATAATAGCCTCTAGACGAAATTTATGAAGTGACATCTTGTATATTTCGTCCAAGGCTTCATGCACTCGTTATGGTGGCTTCAAAGACCTGAAATCATCACTTGTAACTCTGTTCTTGTTCCCCTTGTGCATGCCATCATCTCCATGCTTGTTCTTGCTCCAATGTTCATCCTTCTCCAAGCTAGGCCCTTCATTTGTAAGCAAAACAAATGTATCCAATTTCGGCAGCATCATATTCTCATGAACATTAGAATCATTACCAAGAAATGAAAGTACCTGGTAATTTAGTTGGCGTGCGCGAGCTCTAGTAATTGGTCTAGTATGTATAGCAGCAGGACCTGTGGGTGTAACAATGGTATTGATGTCCTCATCATCCTCCCCTTCTTGAAATGAAGTCGTCCTCGACGGAAGCATATCTTCCTCACCCAAATAAGGCTTCAAATCTGCAATGTTAAAAGTGGGACTAACCCCAAAATCTGCAGGCAGCTCAAGTTTATATGCATTATCATTTATTTTCTCTAACACCTTAAAGGGCCCATCAGCCCGTGGCATGAGCTTTGATTCGCGCAAATCAGGAAATCTATCCTTACGCAAATGTAACCAAACAAGATCTCCAGGTGCAAACACAACATGTTTTCTACCCTTATCTCCAGCAAGTTTATTGATAGAGGCAAAGGTGTCCCGTCTTTCGATGAGATGATGGATATCGCTTTGGTGGCAGTCGACTTTGACGATCCGACTACGAACGTGCGAGGACGTCGCGCCAGAGCAATCGCTAAACCAACTTCGAGAGGTTATTGACCACGCCGGAGCATGATCAACCTGACCACGAGGGTCTGTTTCCTGCGAGCAAACGAAGAACAAGCAAGAAACTGAGATTGCAATCTGGATATTGCGAATATAAGATGAAAGCTTTATTGATCAAGGTGGGGTTCTGTGACGCCATTGTCTGGTCGTTGAACACAAACGAAGTACGCGAAGTTGCAGCTATGGCGAACTTTTAATCTAAACAAAACCCAAAGTCTAAACAATGCCCTAAGGGCTGTATATATGGAGGAAGAGGGGGGGGGGAATTTCGTGGCCCTTGGTGGAGGGGTCCGAAATCAACCCTATCTCTTGTTTCCCCACACATACGGACACTAAAAATAGCCTATACTTATGTATTTCGAAATTACATGGGCCTGGCCCAATAATAAGGTGACGCAGCACCTAAAATAGCCACGGGACGAAATTTATGAAGTGTCATCTTGTATATTTCGTCCAAGGCTTCATGCACCCATTATGGTGGCTTCAAAGTCCTGAAATCATCACTTGTAACTCCGTTCTTGTTCTTGCTCCAATGTTCATCCATCTCCAAGCTAGGCCCTTCATTTGTAAGCAAAACAAATGTATCCAATTTAGGCAGCATCATATTCTCATGAACATTAGAATCATTACCAAGAAACGAAAGTACCTGGTAATTTAGTTGGCGTGCACGAGCTCTAGTAATTGGTCCAGTATGTATAGCAGCAGGGGCTGTGGGTGTAACAATTGTATTGATGTCCTCATCATCCTCCCCTTCTTGAAATGAAGTCGTCCTCGACGGAAGTTCATCTTCCTCACCCAAATAAGGCTTCAAATCTGCAATGTTAAAAGTGGGACTAACCCCAAAATCTGCAAGCAGCTCCAGTTTATATGCATTATCATTTATTTTCTCTAACACCTTAAAGGGACCATCAGAACGTGGCATTAACTTTGATTTGCGCAAATCAGGAAATCTATCCTTACGCAAATGTAACCAAACAAGATCTCCAGGTGCAAACACAACATGTTTTCTACCCTTATCTCCAGCAAGTTTATATTTAGCATTCATACGCTCAATGTTTTCCTTAGTGAACTCATGCATTTTTAAAATCAATTCAGCACGTTGTTTAGCATCAAAATTAACCTTCTCCGAAGATGGAAGAGGCAACAAATCAATAGGTGCACGAGGTAGGAAACCATACACAACTTCAAAAGGGCACATCTTAGTAGTAGAATGCAATGAACGATTATAAGCAAATTCAATATGAGGCAAGCATTCTTCCCACATTTTCTTATTATTCTTCAAAACAGCCCTAAGCATAGTAGCCAATGTTCTATTGACTACTTCAGTTTGTCCATCAGTTTGGGGGTGACAAGTAGTACTAAAAAGCAGTTTAGTCCCCAACTTAGCCCATAAACATCTCCAAAAGTGGCTAAGAAATTTAGTATCACGATCTGAAACAATAGTATTTGGCACACCATGCAAGCGAATAATTTCACGAAAGAACAAATCAGCAACATTAACAGCATCATCGCTTTTATGACATGGTATAAAGTGTGCCATTTTCGAGAATCTATCCACGACAACAAATACGCTATCTCTCCCCTTCTGATAGAGGCAAAGGTGTGCCGTCTTTCGATGAGATGATGGATATCGCTTTGGTGGCAGTCGACTTTGACGATCCGACTACGAACGTGCGGGGACGTCGCGCCTTAGTAATCGCTAAACCAACTCCGAGAGGTTATTGACCACGCCGGAGCACGATCAACCTGACCACGAGGGTCTGTTTCCTGCAAGCAAACGAAGAACAAGCAAGAAACTGAGATTGCAATCTGGATATTGCGAATATAAGATGAAAGCTTTATTGATCAAGGTGGGGTGCTGTGACGCCTTTGTCTGGTCGTTGAACACAAACGAAGTACGCGAAGTTGCAGCTATGGCGAACTTTAATCTAAACAAAACCCAAAGTCTAAATGGTGCGCTAAGGGCTGTATATATGGAGGAAGAGAGGGGGAATTTCGTGGCCCTTAGTGGAGGGGTCCGAACACGTAGGAAGCAAAGTAATATTTTTATCCTTATGAACAAGAGTATAGTGATTGTTTCTACCATGGTGTACAGAATTTTTATCAAATTGCCATGGTCTACCAAGTAATAAGGAACATGCTTGCATAGGTACCACATCACAATCAACATAATCAGCATATGTAGAGATACTAAAATGCACACGAACAGTACGTGTTACCTTAACCTTGCCGCTGTTCTTGAACCATTGGATGTAGTAAGGATGTGGATGTGGTCTTGTGGTGAGAGAAAGCTTCTCCACCATCTCCATGCTAGCCAAGTTGTTGCAGCTCCCTCCGTCTATTATGACGCGCACAGAACGTTCCTTCACAACTCCCTTGGTATGGAACAAATTGTGCCTCTGATTTTGCTCAGCTTGTGTGACCTGCACACTCAAAACACGTTGAGCAACTAAACATTCATACATGTCAACGTCTTCAGGAGCCATGTATTGCGTCTCATGATCAGAATCATCTCCACCATGTTCTTCACGTGTAATAAGAGCCAATGTCTCCTCATCATAGTCACTAGCGGACTCATATCCACCATCCGCGGTAGCAATCATCACACGCGGAGATTTGCATTCCCTCGCATAATGACCTCCTCCCTTACAACGACGACAAATAATATCACTTGTGTGCCCTGTTGATGCCATGGAAGAAGAAGAACGCTGTGCAGGCCCCGCAGGTGCGCTCTTGGCAGATAATGGTGGTTGTGCCTGTTTTCTTGTATCACGGCTGGAGGTGGCACCGGATGGAGGTGCTGGTGCTGTTGAAGTAGAAGATGCACGTGGTGTCCATGATGAAGGTCGGCCTGCAGAAAAGTTAGTTCGCCCCAATGCTTGTCGATCCTGCACTTCACGTTCAGCTTTACAAGCAAGATGGAATAAACGAGTGATATTAGTATACTCCTTATAGTCTAGAATGGTCTGAATCTCTCTATTTAATCCACCCAGAAAACGTGCAAGCATAGCTTCATTCTCCTCAACAATACCACATCTAATCATGCCAGTTTGTAATTCCTGATAATATTCTTCTACAGAATTTTTTCCTTGTCTTAAACGCTGCAATTTTTGAAGCAATTCACGTTGATAATATGGTGGAACCCAACGCGTACGCATAGCAGTTTTCAAAGCAGCCCAAGTAGTTGGAATAGGATATAATCTACAATGTTCAGACCACCATACACATGCAAAACTAGTGCAAGCACAAACAGCAGCAGCAACTCGTCTCTCCTCAGGATATTGTAAACATGTAAATCGTTGTTCAGTTTCTAACTCCCAAGTAAGATATATATCAGGAACATATCTACCCTCAAATGGTGGAATATTCAATTTCAGTTTAGGAATATGGACATCATCGCGTACCTGAGGTGGTGGTGCAGGCCTACCATTACGAATATATACCTGAGGTCGACCTGCTGGTGGTGGTACAGGTGGCTGCACGTAGTGTTGATTTTGATCAACCTCATCCTCATAATCTCCCACATAATCATCCTCCTCCGCATCAGCAGCAGGAGCCACAGAAGTATCAACAGCAGCACCAACAGTTTGGCCAAACGCAAGAGGAACACGGCTTGCTCGGCGGAGGTCTGCTTCGCGACGTGGAGGTAGTCGTTGTTGTTGTTGTTCGACAGGTGCGTTAGGTGCAGCGGGTGGTGGTGGTGGAAGACGCGCGAGCAATTCATTAAACTTGTTATCGAGCTTTGTTTCGAACGTCTTCTCAAGGCCAGTGATCTTCTCCATGGCCTCTTCAAAATTGTTCAGCACATCTTGCACCTGTTCAGTCATCATTTGCTGAAACTTATCATGAAGCTCCTTGTTCGATAAATTCTCCCAGTCAATCTCGTCGGCTTGTGATCCTGGCATGGTTAGCAGCAATAGAAACACACAAGAATATGATCCTACAGACTACGAACAAGTGGTGGTGGTGGGTGTCACAAATCCGTCAAGCAAATCTCAAATTCTTACCAGTTCTTACCCAGCAGCAGGCGGTGATCGGCAACCGTTGTAGTCAAAAACTCTCAAAGCTTGGATAGAGCGATTACCAGGGAGAGTCAAACGCACGACGTAGATGTATATGGATGATAGAGGCAAAGGTGTCCCGTCTTTCGATGAGATGGTGGATTTCACTTTGGTGGAAGTCGACTTTGACGATCCGACTACGAACGTGCGAGGACGTCGCGCCTTAGCAATCGCTAAACCAACTCCGAGAGGTTATTGACCACGCCGGAGCACGATCAACCTGACCACGAGGGTCTGTTTCCTGCGAGCAAACGAAGAACAAGCAAGAAACTAAGATTGCAATCTGGATATTGCGAATATAAGATGAAAGCTTTATTGATCAAGGTGGGGTTCTGTGACGCCTTTGTCTGGTCGTTGAACACAAACGAAGTACGCGAAGTTGCAGCGATGGCGAACTTTTAATCTAAACAAAACCCAAAGTCTAAACGATGCCCTAAGGGCTGTATATATGGAGGAAGAGGGGGGAATTTCGTGGCCCTTGGTGGAGGAGTCCGAAATCAACCCTATCTCTTGTTTCCCCACACATACGGACTCTAAAAATAGCCTATACTTATGTATTTCGAAATTACATGGGCCTGGCCCAATAATAAGGTGACGCAGCACCTAAAATAGCCTCGGGACGAAATTTATGAAGTGGCATCTTGTATATTTCGTCCAAGGCTTCATGCACCCATTATGGTGGCTTCAAAGTCCTGAAATCATCACTTGTAACTCCGTTCTTGTTCCCCTTGCGCATGCCATCATCTCCATGCTTGTTCTTGCTCCAATGTTCATCCTTCTCCAAGCTAGGCCCTTCATTTGTAAGCAAAACAAATGTATCCAATTTAGGCAGCATCATATTCTCATGAACATTAGAATCATTACCAAGAAACGAAAGTACCTGGTAATTTAGTTGGCGTACACGAGCTCTAGTAATTGGTCCAGTATGTATAGCAGCAGGGGCTGTGGGTGTAACAATTGTATTGATGTCCTCATCATCTTGATAGAGGCGGGGGTGTCCCGATCTTTCGATGAGATGATAACTATCGATTTGGTGGAGACGACTTTGACGATCCGACTACAAACGTGCACGACGTTGCGCCTTAGCAATCGCTAAACCAATCTCCTGAGGTTACTGACGATGCCGGAAGCACGGTCAGCCTGACCACGAAGGTCTATTCCTGCAAGCAATCGAAGAACGAGCAAGAATATGATAAAGCAATCTGAATATTGCAAATATATATGAGGTATTGATAATGGTGGGGATCCGGAAGCGGTCTTGGTCTGGTCGTTGGACACAAACGAAGTACACGAAGTTGCAATGGCTAACTTTTAACTAAACAAATCCCAAAGTCTAAACGATGCCCTAAGGGCTGTATATATGGAGGAAGAGGGGGGAATTTCGTGGCCCTTGGTGGAGGGGTCCGAAATCAACCCTATCTCTTGTTTCCCCACACATACGGACTCTAAAAATAGCCTATACTTATGTATTTCGAAATTACATGGGCCTGGCCCAATAATAAGGTGACGCAGCACCTAAAATAGCCTCGGGACGAAATTTATGAAGTGGCATCTTGTATATTTCGTCCAAGGCTTCATGCACCCATTATCGTGGCTTCAAAGTCCTGAAATCATCACTTGTAACTCCGTTCTTGTTTCCCTTGCGCATGCCATCATCTCCATGCTTGTTCTTGCTCCAATGTTCATCCTTCTCCAAGCTAGGCCCTTCATTTGTAAGCAAAACAAATGTATCCAATTTAGGCAGCATCATATTCTCATGAACATTAGAATCATTACAAAGAAACGAAAGTACCTGGTAATTTAGTTGGCGTGCACGAGCTCTAGTAATTGGTCCAGTATGTATAGCAGCAGGGCCTGTGGGTGTAACAATTGTATTGATGTCCTCATCACCAAGTAGTTGGAATAGGATATAATCTACAATGTTCAGACCACCATACACATGCAAAACTAGTGAAAGCACAAACAGCAGAGGCAACCCGTCTCTCCTCGGGATATTGTAAACATGTAAATCGTTGTTCAGTTTCTAACTCCCAAGTAAGATATATATCAGGAACATATCTACCCTCGAAAGGTGGAATATTCAATTTCAGTTTAGGAAGATGGTCATGATCTCGTACATGAGGGAAAGCCCTACCATTGTGATTATTTGCATGTGGACGACCTGGTGGTTGTGGTGCAGGTGGTTGCACGTAGTTCTGATTTTGAGCAACCTCATCCTCGTAATCTCCCACATATTCATTCTCCTCCGCATTAGCAGCAGGAGCCACAGAAGTATCAACAGCAGCACCAACAGTTTGGCCAAACGCCAGAGGAACACGGCTCGCTCGGGAGAGGTCTGTTTCGCGACGTGGAGGTAGTCGTTGTTGTTGTTGTTGGAGAGGTGCGTTAGGTGCAGCGGGTGGTGGTGGTGGAAGACGCGCGAGCAATTCATTAAACTTGTTATCGAGCTTTGTTTCGAACGTCTTCTCCATGCCATCTATCTTCTCCATGGCCTCTTCAAATCTGTTTAGCACATCTTGCACCTGTCCACTCATCATTTGCTGAAATTTATCATGCAAATCCCTATTCGTCATGTTCTCCCAGTCAGTCTCGTCGGCTTGTGATCCTGGCATGGTTAGCAGCAATAGAAACACACAAGAATATGATCCTACAGACTACTAACAAGAGGTGGTGGTGGGTGTCACAAATCCGTCAAGCAAATCTCAAATTCTTACCAGTTCTTACCCAGCAGCAGGCAGTAATCGCCAACCGTTGTAGTCAAAAACTCTCAAAGCTTGGATAGAGCGATTACCAGGGAGAGTCAAACGCACGACGTAGATGTACGTGGAGCTGGGAAGGCTTATAATATGGTAGCAAAAAGGGTCAGCAATAATCAATTCAGAGATGCAAAGTTGAATAAACGCTCAACGACGATACTGTGCTAGTCCTAGGCTAGACTGTGCTAGAGACGCGAGCCTAGAACACCAACAAAATCACGGCGCGGCACGTAAACAAGGGAAAATCACACTCTGGTTTTTTTTTCACTCTTTCTTTGCGCTGTTTTTTTTGCGCTGCTTTATTTTGCGAAAAATCACTATAAAGGCGAGTGTCTCAAAACTCTTCCTAGGTCAAACTGACAGGATGGGCACGAAATTTTTTCGACAATTTTTTTTTCGACTGCCCGGACCCAAAAACTGGAAACGGGTCAAAAAAAACTTTCTATAACGGCGACTGTCTCAATACGCTTAGAAACACCTAAAAATAGGATAGCCAGAAATTTTTTCGACAAGTGCGTTTTCGAAAAATTTTGGGCCTAAAGGGAGGGTGGTTTCCGGACTCTTTTTTTCCCCGAAACCTACTCCGGCAAGGAAAGTTGAATCGGAATCTAGATGGATCTCGAAAACAAACCTAATATGACAAGAACTCGAAATGGTCGAGACGTAAAGATTGATATATTGGAAGCCTATATTTGGATATCGGAAGTGTTCCGGGTGAAATCGGGATTTTACCGGAATACCGGGAGGGTTACCGGAACCCCCCGGGAGCTATTTGGGCCATAGTGGGCCTTAGTGGAAAAGAGAAGGGGCTGCCCTAGTTGGGCTGCGCGCCCCCCCTTCCCCTAGTCCTATTAGGACTAGGAGAGGTGGCCGGCCCCCTCCTCCTCTTTTCCCCTCCGAGGAATCCTAGTTGGACTAGGATTGGAGGGGGAATCCTACTCCCAGAGGGAGTAGGACTCTCCTGCGCCTCCCCCCCTTGGCCGGCCAGCCTCCCCTCCTCTCCTCCTTTATATACGGAGGCAGGGGCACCTCTAAACACACAAGTTGACACAAGTTGATCCACGTGATCGATTTCTTAGCCGTGTGCGGTGCCCCCTGCCACCATATTCCTCGATAAT
>NW_021299220.1:53499-60852 GCF_002162155.2 Triticum dicoccoides
AGCGGTGGTAGTATATGGATATGGATCGGTGGTGGTATATGGACACGGATTGGTGGTGGTATATGGATACGGATTCGGAGCGGTGGTGGTAGATGGCAGGGGCAATGATGATGGTGCGGCGGCGGCGTGACAACTTATGACCAGAACTCGAAACTCTAAAAGACTAGACTCTAAGACCAGCAACTAGACACGACGATGCAACCGCAAATTCAACAAAGCAAAAACCCTAAAAAGATTATGCAAAGGCTCAGATTGGTTCGGATATGATGAACTAACCCTAATTTTTTTTTGTGGCTTTTTCGTGGACTATAGGTATGAAGAACAGACTCGATCTAAACTACGAAAAACTGTAAAATCTCACCGAGCAACCTGGAAATCTGATACCACTTGATAGAGGCAAAGGTGTCCCGATCTTTCGATGAGATGATAACTATCGATTTGGTGGAGACGACTTTGACAATCCGACTACGAACGTGCACAACGTTGCGCCTGAGCAATCGCTAAACCAATCTCCTGAGGTTACTGACGATGCTGGAAGCACAGTCAGCCTCACCACGAAGGTCTATTCCTGCAAGCAATCGAAGAACGAGCAAGAATATGATAAAGCAATCTGAATATTGCAAATATATATGAAGTATTGATAATGGTGGGGATCCGGAAGCGGTCTTGGTCTGGTCGTTGGACACAAACGAAGTACACGAAGTTGCAATGGCTAACTTTTAACTAAACAAATCCCAAAGTCTAAACGATGCCCTAAGGGCTGTATATATGGAGGAAGAGGGGGGAATTTCGTGGCCCTTGGTGGAGGGGTCCGAAATCAACCCTATCTCTTGTTTCCCCACACATACGGACTCTAAAAATAGCCTATACTTATGTATTTCGAAATTACATGGGCCTGGCCCAATAATAAGGTGACGCAGCACCTAAAATAGCCTCGGGACGAAATTTATGAAGTGGCATCTTGTATATTTCGTCCAAGGCTTCATGCACCCATTATGGTGGCTTCAAAGTCCTGGAATCATCACTTGTAACTCCGTTCTTGTTCCCCTTGCGCATGCCATCATCTCCATGCTTGTTCTTGCTCCAATGTTCATCCTTCTCCAAGCTAGGCCCTTCATTTGTAAGCAAAACAAATGTATGCAATTTAGGCAGCATCATATTCTCATGAACATTAGAATCATTACCAAGAAATGAAAGTACCTGGTAATTTAGTTGGCGTGCACGAGCTCTAGTAATTGGTCCAGTATGTATAGCAGCAGGGGCTGTGGGTGTAACAATTGTATTGATGTCCTCATCACTTTCATTGGACGATTTGTGGTAGTCTATTTTGATGATATACTGATTTATAGCAGATCTTTGGACGAACATTTGGAACATTTACGTGCTGTTTTTATTGCTCTACGTGATGCACGTTTGTTTGGTAACCTTGGGAAGTGCACCTTTTGCACCGACCGAGTATCTTTTCTTGGCTATGTTGTTACTCCACAGGGAATTGAAGTTGACAAAGCCAAGATTGAAGCTATTGAGAGTTGGCCGCAGCCCAAAACGGTCACACAAGTGAGGAGTTTTCTTGGCCTCGCTGGATTCTATAGGCGTTTTGTGAGAGATTTCAGCACCATTGCTGCACCTCTCAACGAGCTTACAAAGAAGGATGTGCCTTTTGTTTGGGGTACCGCACAGGAAGAAGCCTTCACGGTATTGAAAGATAAGTTGACACATGCTCCATTACTCCAACTTCCTGATTTTAATAAGACTTTTGAGCTTGAATGTGATGCTAGTGGAATTGGATTAGGAGGTGTGTTATTACAAGATGGCAAACCTGTTGCATACTTTTCTGAAAAATTGAGTGGGCCTAGTCTGAATTATTCTACTTATGATAAAGAATTATATGCTCTTGTTCGGACTTTAGAAACATGGCAACATTATTTATGGCCCAAAGAATTTGTTATACATTCTGATCATGAATCTTTGAAACATATTAAAAGTCAAGCTAAACTGAATCGTAGACATGCTAAATGGGTTGAATTCATTGAGACTTTCCCTTATGTCATTAAACACAAGAAGGGAAAAGAAAATGTTATTGCTGATGCATTGTCTCGTCGCTATACTATGCTTTCACAACTTGACTTCAAAATATTTGGTTTGGAGTGAAGGAAATATGCCCTAGAGGCAATAATAAAGTTATTATTTATTTCCTTATAATCATGATAAATGTTTATTATTCATGCTAGAATTGTATTTACCGGAAACATAATACATGTGTGAATACATAGACAAACAAAGTGTCACTAGTATGCCTCTACTTGACTAGCTCGTTAATCAAAGATGGTTATGTTTCCTAACCATGAACAATGAGTTGTTATTTGATTAACGAGGTCACATCATTAGTAGAATGATCTGATTGACATGACCCATTCCATTAGCTTAGCACCCGATCGTTTAGTATGTTGCTATTGCTTTCTTCATGACTTATACATGTTCCTATGACTATGAGATTATGCAACTCCCGTTTACCGGAGGAACACTTTGGGTACTACCAAACGTCACAACGTAATTGGGTGATTATAAAGGAGTACTACAGGTGTCTCCAATGGTCGATGTTGGGTTGGCGTATTTCAAGATTAGGATTTGTCACTCCGATTGTCGGAGAGGTATCTCTGGGCCCTCTCGGTAATACACATCACATAAGCCTTGCAAGCATTACAACTAATATGTTAGTTGTGAGATGATGTATTACGGAACGAGTAAAGAGACTTGCCAGTAACGAGATTGAACTAGGTATTGGATACCGACGATCGAATCTCGGGCAAGTAACATACCGATGACAAAGGGAACAACGTATGTTGTTATGCGGTCTGACCGATAAAGATCTTCGTAGAATATGTAGGAGCCAATATGGGCATCCAGGTCCCGCTATTGGTTATTGACCGGAGACGTGTCTCGGTCATGTCTACATTGTTCTCGAACCCGTAGGGTCCGCACGCTTAAGGTTACGATGACAGTTATATTATGTGTTTATGCATTTTGATGTACCGAAGGTTGTTCGGAGTCCCGGATGTGATCACGGACATGACGAGGAGTCTCGAAATGGTCGAGACGTAAAGATTGATATATTGGAAGCCTATATTTGGATATCGGAAGTGTTCCGGGTGAAATCGGGATTTTACCGGAATACCGGGAGGGTTACCGGAACCCCCCGGGAGCTATTTGGGCCATAGTGGGCCTTAGTGGAAAAGAGAAGGGGCTGCCCTAGTTGGGCTGCGCGCCCCCCCTTCCCCTAGTCCTATTAGGACTAGGAGAGGTGGCCGGCCCCCTCCTCCTCTTTTCCCCTCCGAGGAATCCTAGTTGGACTAGGATTGGAGGGGGAATCCTACTCCCAGAGGGAGTAGGACTCTCCTGCGCCTCCCCCCCTTGGCCGGCCAGCCTCCCCTCCTCTCCTCCTTTATATACGGAGGCAGGGGCACCTCTAAACACACAAGTTGACACAAGTTGATCCACGTGATCGATTTCTTAGCCGTGTGCGGTGCCCCCTGCCACCATATTCCTCGATAATTCTATAGCGGAGTTTAGGCGAAGCCCTGCTGCTGTAGTTCATCAAGATCGTCACCACGCCGTCGTGCTGACGAAACTCTTCCCCGACACTTTGCTGGATCGGAGTCCGGGGATCGTCATCGAGCTGAACGTGTGCTCGAACTCGGAGGTGCCGTAGTTTCGGTGCTTGATCGGTTGGATCGAGAAGACGTACGACTACTTCCTCTACGTCGTGTCATCGCTTCCGCAGTCGGTCTGCGTTGGGTACGTAGACAATACTCTCCCCTCGTTGCTATGCATCACATGATCTTGCGTGTGCGTAGGAAATTTTTTGAAATTACTACGAAACCCAACAGTGGCATCCGAGCCTAGGTTTTTGATGTTGATGTTATATGCACGAGTAGAACACAAGTGAGTTGTGGAGGATACAAGTCATACTGCCTACCAGCATGTCATATTTTGGTTCGGCGGTATTGTTGGACGAGACGACCCAGACCAACCTTACGCGTACGCTTACGCGAGACCGGTTCCCTCGACGTGCTTTGCACAGAGATGGCTTGCGGGCGACTGTCTCTCCAACTTTAGTTGAACCAAGTATGGCTACGCCCGGTCCTTGCGAAGGTTAAAACGGAGTCTATTTGACAAACTATCGTTGTGGTTTTGATGCGTAGGTGAGATTGGTTCTTACTTAAGCCCGTAGCAGCCACGTAAAACAAGCAACAACAAAGTAGAGGACGTCTAACTTGTTTTTGCAGGGCATGTTGTGATGTGATATGGTCAAAGCATGATGCTGAATTTTATTGTATGAGATGATCATGTTTTGTAACCGAGTTATCGGTAACTGGCAGGAGCCATATGGTTGTCACTTTATTGTATGCAATGCAATCGCGATGTAATGCTTTACTTTATTACTAAACGGTAGTGATAGTCGTGGAAGCATAAGATTGGCGAGACGACAACGATGCTACGATGGAGATCAAGGTGTCGCGCCGGTGACGATGGTGATCATGACGGTGCTTCGGAGATGGAGATCACAAGCACAAGATGATGATGAGCATATCATATCACTTATATTGATTGCATGTGATGTTTATCTTTTTATGCATCTTATCTTGCTTTGATTGACGGTAGCATTATAAGATGATCTCTCACTAAATTATCAAGAAGTGTTCTCCCTGAGTATGCACCGTTGCCAAAGTTCGTCGTGCCCAGACACCACGTGATGATCGGGTGTGATAAGCTCTACGTCCATCTACAACGGGTGCAAGCCAGTTTTGCACACGCAGAATACTCAGGTTAAACTTGACGAGCCTAGCATATGCAGATATGGCCTCGGAACACGGAGACCGAAAGGTCGAGCGTGAATCATATAGTAGATATGATCAACATAACGATGTTCACCATTGAAAACTACTCCATCTCACGTGATGATCGGTCATGGTTTAGTTGATTTGGATCACGTAATCACTTAGAGGATTAGAGGGATGTCTATCTAAGTGGGAGTTCTTAAATAATATGATTAATTGAACCTAAATTTATCATGAACTTAGTACCTGATAGTATCTTGCTTGTTTATGTTGATTGTAGATAGATGGCTCGTGCTGTTGTTCCGTTAAATTTTAATGCGTTCCTTGAGAAAGCAAAGTTGAAAGATGATGGTAGCAATTACACGGACTGGGTCCGTAACTTGAGGATTATCCTCATTGCTGCACAGAAAAATTACGTCCTGGAAGCACCGCTGGGTGCCAGGCCTGCTGCTGGAGCAACACCAGATGTTATGAACGTCTGGCAGAGCAAAGCTGATGACTACTCGATAGTTCAGTGTGCCATGCTTTACGGCTTAGAATCGGGACTTCAACGACGTTTTGAACGTCATGGAGCATATGAGATGTTCCAGGAGTTGAAGTTAATATTTCAAGCAAATGCCCGAATTGAGAGATATGAAGTCTCCAATAAGTTCTATAGCTGCAAGATGGAGGAGAACAGTTCTGTCAGTGAGCATATACTCAAAATGTCTGGGTATAATAATCACTTGATTCAATTGGGAGTTAATCTTCCGGATGATTGCGTCATTGACAGAATTCTCCAATCACTGCCACCAAGCTACAAGAGCTTCGTGATGAACTATAATATGCAAGGGATGAACAAGACTATTCCCGAGCTCTTCGCAATGCTGAGAGCTGCGGAGGTAGAAATCAAGAAGGAGCATCAAGTGTTGATGGTTAACAAAACCACTAGTTTCAAGAAAAAGGGCAAAGGGAAGAAAAAGGGGAACTTCAAGAAGAACGGCAAGCAAGTTGCTGCTCAAGAGAAGAAACCCAAGTCTGGACCTAAGCCTGAAACTGAGTGCTTCTACTGCAAGCAGACTGGTCACTGGAAGCGGAACTGCCCCAAGTATTTGGCGGATAAGAAGGATGGCAAGGTGAACAAAGGTATATGTGATATACATGTTATTGATGTGTACCTTACTAGAGCTCGCAGTAGCACCTGGGTATTTGATACTGGTTCTGTTGCTAATATTTGCAACTCGAAACAGGGACTACGGAATAAGCGGGCACTGGCAAAGGACGAGGTGACGATGCGCGTGGGAAACGGTTCCAAAGTCGATGTGATCGCAGTCGGCACGCTACCTCTACATCTACCTTCAGGATTAATATTAGACCTAAATAATTGTTATTTGGTGCCAGCGTTGAGCACGAACATTATATCTGGATCTTGTTTAATGCGAGACGGTTATTCATTTAAATCAAAGAATAATGGTTGTTCTATTTATATGAGTAATATCTTTTATGGTCATGCACCCTTGAAGAGTGGTCTATTCTTATTGAATCTCGATAGTAGTAATACACATATTCATAATATTGAAGCCAAAAGATGCAGAGTTGATAATGAAAGTGCAACTTATTTGTGGCACTGTCGTTTAGGTCATATCGGTATAAAGCGCATGAAGAAACTCCATACTGATGGACTTTTGGAACCACTTGATTATGAATCACTTGGTACTTGCGAACCGTGCCTCATGGGCAAGATAACTAAAACACCGTTCTCCGGTACTATGGAGAGAGCAACAGATTTGTTGGAAATCATACATACCGATGTATGTGGCCCGATGAATATTGAGGCTCGTGGCGGATATCGTTATTTTCTCACCTTCACAGATGATTTAAGCAGATATGGGTATATCTACTTAATGAAACATAAGTCTGAAACATTTGAAAAGTTCAAAGAATTTCAGAGTGAAGTTGAAAATCATCGTAACAAGAAAATAAAGTTTCTACGATCTGATCGTGGAGGAGAATATTTGAGTTACGAGTTTGGTATACATTTGAAAAACTGTGGAATAGTTTCGCAACTCACGCCACCCGGAACACCACAGCGTAATGGTGTGTCTGAACATCGTAATCGTACTTTACTAGATATGGTGCGATCTATGATGTCTCTTACTGATTTACCGCTATCTTTTTGGGGATATGCTTTAGAGACGGCCGCATTCACGTTAAATAGGGCACCATCAAAATCCGTTGAGACGACGCCTTATGAACTGTGGTTTGGCAAGAAACCAAAGTTGTCGTTTCTTAAAGTTTGGGGCTGCGATGCTTATGTGAAAAAGCTTCAACCTGATAAGCTCGAACCCAAATCGGAGAAATGTGTCTTCATAGGATACCCAAAG
This sequence comes from Triticum dicoccoides, assembly GCF_002162155.2. NCBI lineage: Eukaryota > Viridiplantae > Streptophyta > Magnoliopsida > Poales > Poaceae > Triticum > Triticum dicoccoides. The sequence continues at coordinate 60,701 of NW_021299220.1, forward strand.
GAAACTGTTGGGTACACCTTCTATCACAGATCCGAAGGCAAGACATTCGTTGCTAAGAATGGATCATTTCTAGAGAAGGAGTTTCTCTCGAAAGAAGTGAGTGGGAGGAAAGTAGAACTTGACGAGGTAACTGTACCCGCTCCCTTACTGGA
>NW_021299221.1:0-2066 GCF_002162155.2 Triticum dicoccoides
GTACCTCGTCCCACCTCACACTAAGCCGCCACGAACCGCAAAAACCGCCTACCTTAGCCAAATCAACAAATCTCTCTCATTAATGCAATTTTCTTTAGGAAACAAATAATAGATTCTTTCCTACCTTAGCTAAATCAACGGATCTCTTCTATTAATGCAATTTGCTTTAGCAAACAAATAATAGATTCTTTCCTACCTTAGCCAAATCAACGGATCTCTCCCATTAATGCAATTTGCTTTAGCAAACAAATAATAGATTCTTTTCTACCTTAGCCAAATCTACGAAATCTCTCTCATTAATGCAATTTGCTTTAGGAAACAAATAATAGATTTTCAGGAAACAAATAATCTCTAATCTCTAATAATTTCTACTCCTAATGAAGCAGTTGGTAGTCTCCTCCCACCTTCCATGGTTTTTTTTGGTACCTCCTCCCACCTTCGCTAGTTTTTTTCGTAGATTTTTTTCGTCCCCTCCCCTCACTTCATCGGTTTATTTTCGCGTCACCCTCTCACACAATGAAAGAAATCTAAACAGATCAGAACTTTCCATACTGGCGCAAGTTATTTAGTAATGTAGAATCAATCACGAACAATCTCTAAAGATCAAATCTAAATTAATTAACCTTACCTTAAATCACTCAATTATATTAATTAGAAAACAAATAATTGATTTTCAAAAAATCGCTCAATCACGTAAACCTTACCTTAACTCACGGATGGTAATCAATCTCCAAACAAAGGAAACAATACATCGAGGGAGCAGTAAATAAACTCCCTTTCTTATGACATGTATACGACCTTTCCTTCCCTCTACATTGTCAAGCGTTCTTGATTCTCGAGGCCGATGCTTGGCCTGCGTCACTGGGTCGCGACGGTGCTGGAGGACAAGGACGGCGAGGCTGGGTGCCGCGGCACCGCGTTGGCCGCGGCCGGTGAAGGGGGCAAAGAAGGGCGGCTTCCCTGGCCCTGGCCATGGCCGTGACCCTGGGAGTTGGTGCGGTGGAAGTGGCACTTGAAGGACACGGCGTGGGTGGCCGACGCGCTTGGAAGCGGGCCCGTGGCCCGTGCCGGACGGCGCCGACGCCAACCCGGGCCACCTCTTCCGCGTATTCTTGGAGGTGTGGCTGGCCGATTTACATGAAATTAATTCCCTCAGTTGTGGTGGAAAATATAATACACATAATCCATATTGTTATGTACTAGCGTGTGTGTGTGAAATAGATGGATTATGATCCCGTACCCAATAAGATGGATATGTGTGTGTTAGAGAGAGAGAGGGAGGGAGAGGGGGAGAGAGTGAGGAAGAGGGAGGCAGAGAGTGTGTGTGAGGAATTGATGGTAAAAAAGGTCGCCAATGTCACTTGATATATATGAGAATATTAATATTGAACTTTTAAAGTTAATGTGGCCCCGTTGCAACGCACGGGTGTTCTTCTAGTTGTGGTAGTTTTTGTTAAATACTCGCCCATAGCCCTGCTTGCATGATGAATTTCCTTATGGTACAGTAAGCCGTCTGCGCACTGCATCGCAAAAAGGTGTCTTCTCTGATGCTCAAACTTGTTTTGACTCTGTTGGATGGACGTTCCTTGTTAAAATTATGCAGCGTTTCGATTCAAGGGTGACTCAATCTGGCAGGTTTCTTTGTCAGGCTGCTTAATGCCAAGTTTCGGCAGTGTAGGGTGTCCTGTTATGACGGCTGCTACTTTTTCTGCTATAACACCATCCTGCAAATACTCTTTTCTATGCTTAATAATGACATGCAAATCTTTTGCGTGTTCTGACGGAAAAACCCTTCGCACAAGTAGAAACAAATGGTGGCCGATACCAAGGTGAGGGCATCACCGATCTATCCACCAGGTCCGCTCAAACCAAATCCCGATTTAATTTAGACTATTTTGTTTTATTCAATAATTATATTTGTGAGTATATTGTGTGCATATGAATCTGTTCATCAATCAAATTATTTATGGAAGATATATAGTAGGCTAGTTGATCAAGTAGTCACACACCAAGATTTCCAAGATAGTTGCTCCTTCAAAATTCATGTTCATTCTTTTTTTGTTTTA
>NW_021299222.1:0-1268 GCF_002162155.2 Triticum dicoccoides
AAGCAAATCAAAATCTGCAACACATTTTCTTCAGTCCCTAACTGACAACACAATTTCTTCAGTCTAGTGATGCAGCAATTTCTTCAGTCTAGTGTAAATGTAACTGACTACTGGTCAAATACTCTAGTGTATTTAGTGTAAATCTAGTCTGAAACTAGTAGAGCTCTTGGTGATTTGCAAATTCAGTTTAAATAAAAATTTGGTACATGACTACTGAATGTTGCTACTGGATGAGCACAAGAACTACTCAATAGATAATTGTAGAACAAGTCTTGTTTCCAGTCTTGAACCAATAGATAATCTTATTGAAATTTGACCATGTCTGGTTGCCAGCCCTAATGAAAAAAGCAATTGAATTTCCAACAACCTGCTAGGTAGAACAATCCATTTCCAACAACCTGCTAGGTAGAACAATCCATTACTACATGATTGCAACTGAATTGTCAACTCTATGTACTATGTATGTTGTGGCATGTCGTGTGGTCCGAGTGATCAGGTTTCAAGTGATTTTGAATTTTCTGCTCTGACTGTTGCTCAAAGAAATTTAGCAAAAAAATGGGGTCCTGGGAGACGCCGCTGTTGCTTGAGGCCCTTGAGAGGCCCTTCGTGTCGTGATGATTTTGCAGGTACCCCGAGAGGCCCTTGAGTTTGGCGGAATGTCGATTAACTTCCGTTCTGGCAAATTCAGGTACTCCATATGTCCTATTTTCAGTAAAGGTCATGCTAAAATTTTCCGTGAATTTTAGCATGATTTTGCTAAAAGTCGGACATATGAGGTACTTGCTACTAATGCATGGGCCGGGGTATCTTAGTACTTAATTAAGTAGGATCAATTGACCCTTTATTCTTGCTGTATTAAACCATAGGTGGCAATAGAGCCAAGTGATTAGTGCCAAGTGATTAGGCCCAACCTAGGGTGCCTCGGCATCGATAAACCCTAAATGATGAAAACTTAACTTGGCTGCCCCGGATGCCTCGGTGTCGATGAGAACCTAAATGATGTACGCTTAGGCTTTTAGGGTGCCTCAGCGTCGACAAACCCTAAATGATGAAAGCTTAGGCTTTTAGGGTGCCTCGGTGTCGACAAACCCTAAATGATGAGACCATGATCTTGTTCCTTGACAATAACCAACTTTTTGACCAAACTTTTTTCCTATTTAGAGCGAAACATGGCCCACAACGATGAGGCCGGTGGTTCGGGCGACAAGCAATTCTGGGAGCTGTCCCAGGAGATGGAGGAACAACCTCACCGCTATGAGGACACCGCG
>NW_021299223.1:0-1475 GCF_002162155.2 Triticum dicoccoides
GGGGGAGGGCGTGGCGTCGTCCAGGGCGTCGAGCGAGGAGGGGAGGCCAGGCAAGCAGGCGAGCAGGTGGCGTGGCGCGGTGGCGCGCGCGCGCGCCGGCCACACTCCCCTCCCTCTGTCGGGACGAAGACGACAGAGGAGGGAGGTGGGCTGGGCCGGCTGCCGGCTGGGCCAGCCAGCTGGCTGGGCCGCACAGTGGAGGAGCCCAGGTAAGCTCCTCCTGTTATATATTTTTCTGTTTTTTAATTTCTGACATTTGTTTTGATTTAAATAATATATTAAATCATTTATTTAACTTATGCCAATTTTTGCAGGAGCTATTTATATTATTCCAGAGCTCTTTTATAATTGGCATAATATTTGGGCATATATTAATATATATAATTAATATATTTCCAATGCAAATATTTATGCATTTATTCCAAATGCCCAAAATAAATGTCCATGAGCCACTAAAAATATTGGTTTGATTTTTAGCTCTGTCCAATATTTTCAGAGAGCAACGTGAGCATTTTCTTGGACCCTTTTGGAGAAATTTTTATTTAGGTCATTTTCAAAATGGTTCTGAGGGTTTCACAGATCCCCATTTCAAGTTTCTGATGAAAGAGTAAACATGATGCAACACTCTAATGCATGACTAGCTAGGGTGTGACAACTCACCCCCACTCAAAAGAATCTCGTCCCGAGATTTGGGTTCCTCCGGGAAGAAGGCGGGATACTCGAGTCGAAGACGATCCTCCCTTTCCCAAGTTGCTTCATCCTCGGAATGGTGCGACCATTGAACTTTGAGAAACTTGATATTATGACGTCGCGTGGTACGTTCGGCTTGATCGAGGATACGAATGGGGTACTCTCGATATGTAAGATCATCTTGGAGATCAAGCGTTTCGTGGTCCACTTCACGGATAGGATCCGAGAAGCAACGCCTGAGTTGAGAAACGTGGAAGACATCGTGGACTCTGGAGAGGTGCGGAGGTAGTTCCAACTGGTAGGCAACTTCTCCTTGTTTGGCAAGAATGCGAAAAGGTCCAATGTAACGAGGAGCCAATTTGCCTTTGATACCGAAGCGATGGGTTCCCTTCAGAGGGGTGACCCGAAGATAAGCCTTCTCGTCAACCTCGAAAGTCATAGCCTTATGTTTTCGGTCATATTGACTCTTTTGACGAGATTGGGCTGTTTTCAACTTTTCACGAACGATACGAACTTGTTCTTCTGCTTCCTGAATCATATCCGGGCCAAAGAATTGTCTTTCCCCGGTCTCTGACCAGTTAAGGGGTGTTCGACATCGTCGTCCATAGAGAACTTCAAAAGGGGCTTTACCCAAGCTAGATTGATAGCTGTTGTTGTAAGCGAATTCGGCGAATGGAAGGCACTTCTCCCAGTCCATTCCGAATGAGATAACAGAGGCTCGAAGCATGTCTTCTAGAATTTGGTTGACGCGTTCCACTTGACCGCTCGACTGAGGGTGGAAAGCG
>NW_021299224.1:0-1334 GCF_002162155.2 Triticum dicoccoides
AACAACCCCAAGTTCTAATCGTCATCCGTTTAAATTTGAATTGGGATGGCTCACTAGAGAGGGATTCCTCGACATGGTCAAGAAAGTGTGGGCGTGTCAACCTCGCGGCAACACGCCCATTCAACGATGGAACAATTGAATTCGCGCCTTGCACCGATTTCTTCGTGCATGGGCTAAACACACTGCTGGCATTTACAAAAAAGAAAAGTTGCGGATATCTACTTTAATCGATACCCTCGATAAAACTGCGGAGGTGAGGCCTCTTTCTGCTACTGAGATTGAACAAAAAAGCCATCTTAATGAGCAGATTGCAAGCCTGCTTCATGAGGAAGAGATTAAATGGTACCAACGTTGCAAGGCCGATTCGCTCGTTTAAGGTGATGATAATACGAAATACTTTCAAATGCTGGCCAATGGCAGACATAAAAAGAAACGTATCTTTGCTCTTGACCAGGAGGAAGGCTGTATTGAGGGGGAAGCACCGCTCAGGGACTTTATTACTAAATACTACAAAGAGCTTTTTGGCCCTTCCACTGAAACACTTTTTGAGCTGGACGAGTCTATCACTCATGACATCCCTCAAGTTTCGGAAGCGGAAAATGCATTCTTAGCCTCTCCGTTTTCTGAAGAGGAAATTCGAACTGCGGTGTTTCAAATGGAACACAACAAGGCTCCGGGACCGGATGGTTTTCCGGCAGAGTTTTATCAATACTTTGGGACGTAATCAAGGCGGACTTGGTTCAGTTGTTTAACCAACTGCATATCGAAGACCTTGATATTTCCCGCTTAAACTTTGGGGAGATTATCCTACTGCCTAAGATTAAGGAGGCCAGTCATATTCAACAATGTAGACCAATTTGCCTTCTCAATGTAAGCTTCAAAATCTTTACGAAGGTCACAACTAACCGGTTGAACGGGGTGGCTGACCATGTCGTCAAACCCACTCAAACTGCATTCATGCAAGGACACAACATACTAGATGGTGTGGTTGTGCTGCATGAAATGGTACATGAGCTTCACCGCAAAAAGTTGAATGGAGTGATCTTTAAAATAGATTTCGAAAAAGCCTATGATAAAGTTAAATGGCCATTTCTGTTGAAAACTTTACGCATGAAGGGGTTTTCACCAAAATGGTGCCGATGGGTTGAGAGTTTTGTTTCTAGAAGTAGTGTGGCCATCAAAGTTAACGATGAGGTTGGCAACTACTTTCAGACAAGGAAGGGGCTTCGCCAAGGGGACCCTGCATCACCCATTTTGTTTAACATTGTGGCTAACATGTTAGCTACCCATGTTGAGTGGGCTAAGGTGGCCGGTCAGGTTAGCGGCGTTATTCC
>NW_021299225.1:0-1285 GCF_002162155.2 Triticum dicoccoides
GTTACCCTCTCTAGCTGCCAGGAGCATAACCCCCTCTTCAATTTAACCTTTGCAGCCCTCTCCGACGAGCTCCATCCACGCCCGAACCACCGTCCGCCGGAGTTGAGACCGCCGTCGACGTGCTGCTCACCGGCGACCAACACCACCACCCACCGTTGCGGAAGGACACGGTGAGCACATTGGTAACCTCTGATCCCCATGCCTCGCCGTGGATCGCCGCCGGCGACCACAGCAGCTCTCGGGCGCCGACGAGCCTCGTCCCTCCCATTTGAAAATTTAAACATGACAGGTGGGACCCGCTGTCAGCCTCTCTGTCCTTTCTAAACGAAGCGTTATCTGAAAACGCCTTCTGCCAAATACGTTTTCTCTTCGGGCTGGCGTAATCGCTACCGAAGCGTTTTCTGCTTTTATAAACTAGCCCCTGGAAATCTTCTGTTTCATTATAGATAAGTCCCTGGACAAAAACCCTTATAACTTTTAGTCAGAAAAGTATTTTTGATTGATTCTTTTTCTGTTCTCTTTAAAATTTTGTCTAGTTTTTTTTATCAGATTTATTTGAAAAATATTTGGTTTACCTTCTGTGCTCTCCTTGGTATTTACATTAGCGCATATATTTTCTTTAAACCGTAGATACCGAAGGAGGTGACGGAGCCGCGAACTTCACCGAGCTAGGCTCCGACTACTCTGAACCAGGCAAGCATGTTTGAACTTTTGATATGATGAGTGTCTTGGCATGTTTTGCATTTAGTTAGTTTCATGGCATGCCGGTGAGTATACCGATGAACGTTATTTTATGTGATAAGGAGGTAAGTGAGTTCGATGATCCATACGTGGATGAATGTGAATATGAATGGCCATGTGTTGGCATGAGGATGGGTACGACGGTAGTGTTATAGCATGCCAGTCTTACGCCAGACTATGTGACTTCAGTGTCAAACCATATCGGTCCAGTACCTATCATTTCCTTCCTTGTACTACCACATGTTTTCCGCAAGGAATATGGTTTAGTAAGTTTCAAACCGCTTTCATGGTACACACCAAAGAGGAGAGGCCGTGATGATGGTTCCATGGCCCTGGATTAAAGCCAGTCATCCGGTCAGGGGGCATGGGTGTTTCCGGTTGGGACCGAGAGGGGGGCACCCCTTAGAGCGCGCGTATATAAATTTGATCCCATGCTATTCGAGATTGTGATCTCCCCGTCTCAAAAGTTTTTCTTGGACGATGACTAGGGTGATTCCTAGCATCGAGAGGTAGGATGGGTGTGTACCGGTTAGCTGTGTTTTCT
>NW_021299226.1:0-1178 GCF_002162155.2 Triticum dicoccoides
ATCCTTTGGCCATATCACATCACATAGCATACCCTGCAAAAACAAGTTAGACGTCCTCTAATTGTTGTTTGCATGTTTTACGTGGCTGCTATGGGTTTCTAGCAAGAACGTTTCTTACCTACGCATGAACCACAACGTGATATGCCAATTGCTATTTACCCTTCATAAGGACCCTTTTCATCGAATCCGATCCGACTAAAGTGGGAGAGACAGACACCCGCCAGCCACCTTATGCAACTAGTGCATGTTTGTCGGTGGAACCGGTCTCACGTAAGCGTACGTGTAAGGTTGGTCCGGGCCGCTTCATCCCACGATGCCGCCGAATCAAGATAAGACTAGTAACGGCAAGCATATTGAACAATATCGACGCCCACAACTACTTTGTGTTCTACTCGTGCATAGAATCTACGCAATAGACCTAGCTCATGATGCCACTGTTGGGGAACGTAGCAGAAATTCAAAATTTTTCCTACGCGTCACCAAGATCTATCTATGGAGAAACCAGCAACGAGGGGAAGGAGAGTGCATCTACATACCCTTGTAGATCGCTAAGCGGAAGCGTTCAAGTGAACGGGGTTGATGGAGTCGTACTCGTCGTGATTCAGATCACCGATGATCCTAGTGCCGAACGGACGGCACCTCCGCGTTCAACACACGTACAGCTCGATGATGTCTCCCACGCCTTGATCCAGCAAGGAGAGAGGGAGAGGTTGAGGAAGACTCCATCCAGCAGCAGCACAACGGCGTGGTGGTGATGGAGGAGCGTGGCAATCCTGCAGGGCTTCGCCGAGCACCTACGGGAGAGGAGATGTGTCACGGGAGGGAGAGGGAGGCAACCAAAGGCCTTAGGTCTGATTGCTCCTCCTTTTCCCCACTATATATAGGGCCAAGGGAGAGGGGGAGGGCGCAGCCTTGCCCCCTCCTCCAAGGAAGGGGTGCGGCTAAGGATGGGGAGGAGTCCATCCTCCCCAAGGCACCTCGGAGGTGCCTTCCCCCTTTAGGACTCTCCCCTTTTTCCTTTATCTTGGCGCATGGGCCTCTAGGGGCTGGTGCCCTTGGCCCATGTAGGCCAAGGCGCACCCCCTACAGCCCATGTGCCCCCCCGGGGCAGGTGGCCCCACCCGGTGGGCCCCCGGGACCCTTCCGGTGGTCCCGGTACAATACCGATGACCCCGAAA
>NW_021299227.1:0-1996 GCF_002162155.2 Triticum dicoccoides
GGGAGTAGCGATCAGGCGGGGGGCGAGGCCGAGCACGGAGGTTGTGAACCGGGGGAGGCGTGAGAGGTGAACCAGAGGTGGAAGGCTCATCAGAGGAGACATCCTCAGGACGAGAGCGACGAGTATAGTGAAGAGGAAACGGTGAGAGAGGGCGACGGACGAGAGATGATGGTAGAGAGGTGGAGGAGGAGGATGGAGAGGATGGTGTCGGTGGCGAGTGAGAAGGAATGGGAGGTGGCAGAGGAGGAGGTGACACATGAGGCACATAGCAGGGTGTATTGGGAAGAAGAAGGAAAGAAAGGTCGTCCACAGAGAAACTCGAGGAAGAAGGACATGGGTAGTAAGAACGAGACTCATCAAATGTCACTTCACGCGAGATGCGCAAGCGACGGCCCACTGGATCCCAACATCGATAGCCCTTGTGCTCGTCACTGTAGCCAAGGAAAACACACTCAACCAACTGAGCAGTCAGTTTGGTGCGTTTTCGGGGGGCAAGAAGAACATAGCACACACATCCAAACATATGAAGAGCTGAGTAGTCAGGAGAGCGACCAGTGAGACACTCCAGAGGAATACCACCTTGCAGAGCAGTCGATGGCTAAATGTTGATAAGATAGGTGGATGCAGAAACAGCCTCGGCCTAAAAATGGGGTGGAAGGGAAGCAGCAATCATCAGCGCACGAGCCGTCTCAAGCAAATGACGATGCTTTCGTTCGGCAACACCATTTTGAGCATGAGCTCCAGGACATGAGAACTGGGCAAGAGTACACTGTTCCGCGAGAAAAACCATGCAACAGCTGAGAGATATACTCTCCAGCGGAGTCAGCACGAAAAATGCGAATGGGCGTGGCAAACTGGGTGTGAACCATGGCAGCAAAACGTTTGTATATAGGGAGAACCTCGCTACGAGATTTCATGAAGTAGAGCCAAGTGTAGCGAGAGAAATCATCAATAAACAAAACATAGTAGCGATGACCACCCTTTGAATCAAAGGGAGCAGGACCCCAGACATCAGAATGAACTAAGTCAAAAGGACGTTGAGATACAGACTCACTAGTAGGGTAAGGTAACTGAGTCTGTTTGCCAAGTCTGCAACCATTACAATGTAAGGAAACATCTCCAGATATAGACCCTAAGAGGCCCCAACGAACTAAAGAAGACAAGTGAGAGCCACAGATGTGACCAAGGCGATGATGCCACTGCTAGAAGGACGCAGACGAAGAGGCAGCAAGAGCATGGGAGCTGGCAGAAGTAGTGGCAGCGGAAGGAACACAAAGCCAGTCAACCTCCCAAAGGCCCTCGGACTCACGGCGCCGGGGGCCAGCACCAACCAAAGTCTTGGTGCGACGATCCTGAATGGAGCAAGAGTCGGTATCAAGAATGACACGACAATCAGAATCAGTAAGTTGGGCAGCGGAAAAAAGATTCATGGTAAGGCGAGGAACATGTGAAACACTAGGAACAGAGAAAGATGGAGTGGAAAGAAGACCACGACTAGTAACAGGAAGAGGTGTGCCATCGGCAGTAAGAAACATTAATAGGCGAATCAAGAGGTTGAAGGGAAGACAGCACAGAAGAATCAGAAGACATATGAAAGGAGGCTCCAGAATCCAGAACCCACGAAGATGTGTTGGGGATCGTAGCAGAAATTCAAAATTTTCTACGCATCACCAAGATCAATCTATGGAGTAATCTAGCAACGAGGGGAAGGAGAGTGCATCTATATACCCTTGTAGATCACTAAGCGGAAGCGTTCAAGTGAGCGGGGTTGATGGAGTCGTACTTGTCGTGATCCAAATCACCGATGATCCTAGCGCCGAACGGACGGCACCTCCGCGTTCAACACACATACAGAACGGAGACGTCTCCCACGCCTTGATCCAGCAAGGAGGAGGGAGAGGTTGAGGAAGAAGTCCAACAGCACGATGGCGTGGTGGTGGAGGAGCTTGTGATTCTCCGGCAGGGCTTCGCCAAGCACCATGGAGGAGGAGGAGGA
>NW_021299228.1:0-1122 GCF_002162155.2 Triticum dicoccoides
ACGGACTCTAAAAATAGCCTATACTTATGTATTTCGAAATTACATGGGCCTGGCCCAATAATAAGGTGACGCAGCACCTAAAATAGCCTCGGGACGAAATTTATGAAGTGGCATCTTGTATATTTCGTCCAAGGCTTCATGCACCCATTATGGTGGCTTCAAAGTCCTGAAATCATCACTTGTAACTCCGTTCTTGTTTCCCTTGCGCATGCCATCATCTCCATGCTTGTTCTTGCTCCAATGTTCATCCTTCTCCAAGCTAGGCCCTTCATTTGTAAGCAAAACAAATGTATCCAATTTAGGCAGCATCATATTCTCATGAACATTAGAATCATTACCAAGAAACGAAAGTACCTGGTAATTTAGTTGGCGTGCACGAGTTCTAGTAATTGGTCCAGTATGTATAGCAGCAGGGGTTGTGGGTGTAATAATTGTATTGATTTCCTCATCAGACCAGCAACTAGACCGACGATGCAACCGCAAATTCAACAAAGCAAAACCCTAAAAAGATTATGCAAAGGCTCAGATTGGTTCGGATATGATGAACTAACCCTAATTTTTTGTGTGTGGCTTTTTCGTGGACTGTAGGTATGAAGAACAGACTCGATCTAAACTACGAAAAACTGTAAAATCTCACCGAGCAACCTGGAAATCTGATACCACTTGATAGAGGCAAAGTGATGAGGACATCAATACAATTGTTACACCCACAGCCCCTGCAGCTATACATACTGGACCAATTACTAGAGCTCGTGCACGCCAACTAAATTACCAGGTACTTTCGTTTCTTGGTAATGATTCTAATGTTCATGAGAATATGATGCTGCCTAAATTGGATACATTTGTTTTGCTTACAAATGAAGGGCCTAGCTTGGAGAAGGATGAACATTGGAGCAAGAACAAGCATGGAGATGATGGCATGCGCAAGGGGAACAAGAACGGAGTTACAAGTGATGATTTCAGGACTTTGAAGCCACCATAATGGGTGCATGAAGCCTTGGACGAAATATACAAGATGCCACTTCATAAATTTCGTCCCGAGGCTATTTTAGGTGCTGCGTCACCTTATTATTGGGCCAGGCCCATGTAATTTCGAAATACATAAGTATAGGCTATTTTTAG
>NW_021299229.1:0-1647 GCF_002162155.2 Triticum dicoccoides
CGACAATCCGAGTCACAGAAAGCAGGCGTCGAGGTAATAATTATGGCCCACCACATAAGTAGTATTACCAAACTAATTATAATTGACCATTTTTGTTGTTGTAGGAACAAGTCAATGTGTGCAGTGATCCCTTCATGGCGACTCCTAAGTTCGACGCATCCACGCCACGTACTTCGACTCCAACACCAAGTGCCAGACACGTCCTGCCAAACAAGGACGATCCTCGAATCACACCGTTGAAGCCTCTATTTGATAATGATTACGTGCTCACCGCTGAGGACAAAGAGGCAACCATTTTCATCCGGGGAACACACGGCCCTGTTGAAGTCATTCAAATCGGAGACATTCCCCTAAGAGCGGAATAGCTGAAGCCAATTTACGATAAAAAATACATCTGTGGTGATGTAAGCCCCTTGTACTCCATTGTACATCAACTATTTGAATTGTTGGCACATCATTATATGATTACAAATTTGGCAGGTTACTATGGCGTATGCTCACATCAGCGGAGTTGAGACTGATACTACCTCAGTCATATCCCCCAATGAAACCAGAAAGCTTTTACAAACAAAAGGGGTTATTCCAGAGGGCCGTGGAAGCTCGTTGCTTCAGCGTATTGCAAATAAATTTGTAGGACGCCGGAAGGTACCTGTTTTCCTCACTTTCATATATCATAATAGATAGTGTAGATGAAATATTTCAGGGGTCCCCCGAACCATAATTGTTACCTCATATACATTATTCCGTGGAATGAGTCCTCTTTGACTTTATGGCAGGTCCACATCCTGTTTAATGTGAATGATAACCATTGGATGGCAATGGTGTTCAATTTCGACAAAGAAGAGATTCAAAGCCTAAACTCCTTGAAAAATCAATTTGCTGAGTCAAAGGAAACTGCTCTTGTAAGCTTTATCTTGCTGCCTCTTTACTGTCGCATGGCACATGAACTCTAAATCACCGTAACCCTTTGTAATACTCGTATTATGCTAGGTGGAGGCGATTCAGGCCTGCATGGACGGAGCGGTGAAGGATGGCTTGGTAACACCAGATAAGCCCATCAAATTTACCGACTGGGAAGTAGTACACTATGACGACATACCGCAATAGAATGATGGGTACGTACGACCTCCTAAATTATTCATCGCTGACACGTCCAAGTTTACTAAAACCTAAACTAAACACTGCAGGCATTCATGTGCGTTTTTTACACTGAAGTACATGTTGACATGGAACAGTGAAGTATTTACCGACAAAGTGGAGCAGGTGATCCAAACACTATATTTTCTTGTAGAATATCTTATGACTGAACGATGTGCTGACATATGTGTCACTTATCAAATGTAGTCATAGATAGATATATTTATGTAGAAAATAGTTTCAAGCTTGCTGCATTCAGATTGCAACAGTCTTCGCATGGAAACATACAAGTACCCCATAACGGTTAGCGAAAAAGCACAGATATTTTATTGTATTCACATGTGTCATGACGCTACCGAATGCACTGATGTCTGCTGTACAGGCGGAGACGTATGAAGCCCATGTTGCATCGGAACCTATCAATTCACAAGACGATGTCCAAGAAATTATCGGTACTGTTGAGTGCAAGATATCAGACACGTCGAGCTCCCCAAAGGATCCCGACACCCC
>NW_021299230.1:0-924 GCF_002162155.2 Triticum dicoccoides
TTGTTGCAAGTTTTACGTGGCTGAATTAGGGTTCTAGCAAGAACGTTTTCTTACCTACGTTAAAGCCACAACGTGATTTGTCAACTTCTATTTACCCTTCATAAGGACCCTGTTCATCGATTCCGCTCCAACTAAAGTGGGAGAGACAGACACCCGCCAGCCACCTTATGCAACTAGTGCATGTTAGTCGGTGGAACCGGTCTCACGTAAGCGTACGTGTAAGGTTGGTCCGGGCCGCTTCATCCCACAATACCGCTGAAGCAAGAAAGGACTAGTAACGGCAAGAAAGTTGACAAATCTACGCCCACAACAAATTGTGTTCTACTCGCGCAAGAAGAACTACGCATAGACCTAGCTCATGATGCCACTGTTGGGTAACGTTGCAGAAAACAAAAATTTTCCTACTCGTTTCACCAAGATCATCTAGGAGTTCATCTAGCGACGAGTGATCAGATGCATCTACATATCTTTGTAGATCGCGCACGGAAGCGTTCAAAAGAACGGTGATGATGTAGTCGTACTCGACGTGATCCAAATCACCGATGACCAGCGCCGAACGGACGGCACCTCCGCGTTCAACACACGTACGGAACAGCCACGTCTCCTCCTTCTTGATCCAGCAAGGGAGGGAGGAGAGGTTGAGGGAGATGGCACCAGCAGCAGCACGACGGCGTGGTGTTGATGGAGCTGCAGTACTCCGGCAGAGCTTCGCTAAGCACTATGGAGGTGGAGGAGGTGTTGAGGAGGGAGAAGGAGGCAACCAAAGGCCAGGGCGTTCAGGTATGAAGTCCCTCCTCTCCCCCACTATATATAGGGGTGCCAAGGGGGGGTGGCCGGCCCTAGGAGATCCAATCTCCTAGGGGGTGCGGCGGCCAAGGGGGGTTTTCCCTCCCCCCAAGGCACCTAGGAGGTGCCTTACCCTCC
>NW_021299231.1:0-1207 GCF_002162155.2 Triticum dicoccoides
ACGGCATTCCTTAATGGTTTCCTTAAGGAAGAATTGTATATGATACAGCCGGAAGGTTTTGTCGATCCTAAAAATGCTGACAAGGTGTGCAAGCTCCAACGCTCGATTTATGGGCTGGTGCAAGCATCTCGGAGTTGGAACATTCGTTTTGATGAGATGATCAAAGCGTTTGGGTTTACACAGACTTATGGAGAAGCCTGTGTTTACAAGAAAGTGAGTGGGAGCTCTATAGCATTTCTCATACTATATGTAGATGACATACTTTTGATGGGAAATGATATAGAACTTTTGGACAGCATTAAGGCCTACTTGAATAAGAGTTTTTCAATGAAGGACCTTGGAGAAGCTGCTTATATATTAGGCATCAAGATCTATAGGGATAGATCAAGACGCCTCATAGGTCTTTCACAAAGCACATATCTTGATAAGATTTTGAAGAAGTTCAAAATGGATCAGTCCAAGAAAGGGTTCTTGCCTGTTTTGCAAGGTGTGAAATTGAGTTCAGCTCAATGTCCGACCACGGCAGCAGAGATAGAAGAGATGAGTGTCATCCCCTATGCCTCAGCCATAGGTTCTATTATGTA
Organism: Triticum dicoccoides; assembly: GCF_002162155.2. Taxonomy (NCBI): domain Eukaryota; kingdom Viridiplantae; phylum Streptophyta; class Magnoliopsida; order Poales; family Poaceae; genus Triticum; species Triticum dicoccoides. Next base: position 585 of record NW_021299231.1, read on the forward strand.
TGCCATGCTGTGTACTAGACCTGATGTAAACCTTGCCGTAAGTTTGGTAGGTAGGTACCAAAGTAATCCCGGCAAGGAACACTGGACAGCGGTCAAGAATATCCTGAAGTACCTGAAAAGGACTAAGGAAATGTTTCTCGTTTATGGAGGTGACGAAGAGCTCGTCATAAAAGGTTACGTCGATGCTAGCTTCGACACAGATCTGGATGACTCTAAGTCACAAACCGGATACGTGTATATTTTGAATGGTGGGGCAGTAAGCTGGTGCAGTTGCAAGCAGAGCGTCGTGGCGGGATCTACATGTGAGGCGGAGTACATGGCAGCCTCGGAGGCAGCACATGAAGCAATATGGGTGAAGGAGTTCATCACCGACCTAGGAGTCATACCCAATGCGTCGGGGCCGATCAAGCTCTTCTGTGACAACACTGGAGCTATTGCACTTGCCAAGGAGCCCAGGTTTCACAAGAAGACAAGGCACATCAAGCGTCGCTTCAACTCCATCCGTGAAAATGTTCAAGATGGAGACATAGAGATTTGTAAAGTACATACGGACCTGAATGTAGCAGATCCGTTGACTAAACCTCTCCCAAGAGCAAAACATGATCAACACCAGAATTCCATGG
>NW_021299232.1:0-1351 GCF_002162155.2 Triticum dicoccoides
GGTATCACGTCTATCGAGAGGGGACAAATACCGGCAACACAGAAGGGAACACAATCAATGCAATGCACAATATGATGCATGATCATGACATGGCAAAATGAATGTGTTTTGGGCTAATGCAACTAGCAACAGATTAAATGGGGTTGGTTTGAATACAAGATTCAAATTTAAACTCCATATGTGATTATTTAAATGCCCTTTATTTGATTTGTGCTAAACAGCAGCTATAAGTTGTTCTAACATGCATGAAAATGGTACAGATGGATTCCTTGAATTTTTCTGATAATTTTTCATATATAAATTATTTAATTTGGAGTTACGGTTAATTTTCTATGATTTTTAGAAGTTTATATAATTTTCTGGATTTTCTGAATTATTAAATCCAGAAAGTATTACTGCGTCATACTGACGTCACGATGACGTCAGCAGGTCAACGTGGCACAGTCCGGTCAAACCTGACCAGTGGGGTCCACTGGTCAGTGACCCAGTCAACTAACCAGGTTAGTTAGCCCTAACTAACTTAGTTAGCCGGGCGGGGCCCGCATGTCAGTGGCCTATCTAATTAGCTAGGTTAATTAGCGCTAACTAATCTAACACTAATCTAGCAGCGCCTGGGCCCACACGTCAGGGGGGTCAAACCCCGGGTCAAACCCGCCGGAGTTGACCCGCGGCTTGTCACCGGCGACGCCAGCAACGGCGGAGGGCGTCGGAAACGCTCCTTCGACAACCAAATCGGCGACTGAGGAGCTCTACGCGTAGCTGGGAGTCGCCCGCATCCATTTATGCAAACGGGAGGGGCTGAGGTGGCCCGAGCTCACCGGAACGGGGCCCGTGGCGGCGACCGGAGCACGGCGAGGTCGGGGTTGGCGCTAGAGGGCACGGCAGGTCGCACGGGTGGGCGCGCTCGGCTCCTGGAAGGGTGCTGAGCACGTTGCCGTGCTCGGGGGTTAGCTACGGTGGCTCTAGCCCCGTCTGCGTCATCGCCGGCGGCGAGGAACGGTCGGCTCCGATAGTCGGGGCGGTTAGAAGGCACGGACGGGCACGGGGAGAGAGGGGAAATGGACAGGGGCTCACGAGGGGTCGGGAGAGAAGCTCGGTGGGCTCGGGGAAGCCTCTGCAACGGCGAATTGACGACGGCGATCTCCGGGCACCGGAGATGAAGACGACGGCGCTCCGGTCGACTGCGGCCTCCTCTGGTCGCGTGCGTCGCGTGTGTAGCTTCACGGGGTCAGGGCGGAGCTCAGGGACGCATAGTGGGAGCGAGGGGGTGGCTGTGGCCCCGGTAAACGGCGTCGGCGGCGATGGGCTCCGCTCGGGAAGGGAGCAGAGAGGGGAGGGAGATCCAGAGAGC
>NW_021299233.1:0-1064 GCF_002162155.2 Triticum dicoccoides
TACGATTCAGTTTAGCTTGACTTTTAATATGTTTCAAAGATTCATGATCAGAATGTATAACAAATTCTTTGGGCCATAAATAATGTTGCCATGTTTCTAAAGTCCGAACAAGAGCATATAATTCTTTATCATAAGTAGAATAATTCAGACTAGGCCCACTCAATTTTTCAGAAAAGTATGCAACAGGTTTGCCATCTTGTAATAACACACCTCCTAATCCAATTCCACTAGCATCACATTCAAGCTCAAAAGTCTTATTAAAATCAGGAAGTTGGAGTAAAGGAGCATGTGTCAACTTATCTTTCAATACCGTGAAGGCTTCTTCCTGTGCGGTACCCCAAACAAAAGGCACATCCTTCTTTGTAAGCTCGTTGAGAGGTGCAGCAATGGTGCTGAAATCTCTCGCAAAACGCCTATAGAATCCAGCAAGGCCAAGAAAACTCCTCACTTGTGTGACCGTTTTGGGCTGCGGCCAACTCTCAATAGCTTCAATCTTGGCTTTATCAACTTCAATTCCCTGTGGAGTAACAACATAGCCAAGAAAAGATACTCGGTCGGTGCAAAAGGTGCACTTCCCAAGGTTACCGAACAAACGTGCATCACGTAGAGCTATAAAAACAGCACGTAAATGTTCCAAATGTTCTTCCAAAGATCTGCTATAAATCAATATGTCATCAAAGTAAACTACCACAAATCGTCCAATGAAAGCACGTAAAACTTCGTTCATTAATCTCATGAAAGTACTAGGTGCATTAGTTAACCCAAAAGGCATGACTAACCACTCATATAATCCAAACTTAGTTTTAAATGCTGTTTTCCATTCATCTCCCAATTTCATACGAATTTGATGGTAGCCACTACGCAAATCAACTTTGGAGAATATTGTAGAGCCACTCAATTCATCAAGCATATCATCTAGCCTAGGAATAGGATGACGATAACGAATAGTAATATTATTAATGCCTCTACAATCAACACACATACGTGATGTACCATCCTTTTTCGGCACTAGAATAATAGGAACAGCACAAGGACTAAGGGATTCGCGTATATAACCTTTGTCG
>NW_021299234.1:0-1512 GCF_002162155.2 Triticum dicoccoides
GGATACCGTAGGAGTGCTTTGGGTATGCCAAACGTCACAACGTAACTGGGTGACTATAAAGGTAGACTACGGGTATCTCCGAAAGTGTCTGTTGGGTGACATGGATCAAGACTGGGATTTGTCACTCCGTATGACGGAGAGGTATCACTGGGCCCACTCGGTAATGCATCATCATAATGAGCTCAGAGTGACCAAGTGTCTGGTCACGGGATCATGCATTACGGTACGAGTAAAGTGACTTGCCGGTAACGAGATTGAACGAGGTATTGGGATACCGACGATCGAATCTCGGGCAAGTAACATATCGATAGACAAAGGGAATAGCGTACGGGGTTGATAGAATCCTCGACATCGTGGTTCATCCGATGAGATCATCGTGGAGCATGTGGAAGCCAACATGGGTATCCAGATCCCGCTGTTGGTTATTGACCGGAGAGTCGTCTCGGTCATGTCTGCTTGTCTCCCGAACCCGTAGGGTCTACACACTTAAGGTTCAGTTACGCTAGGGTTGTAGGGATATGTATATGCAGTAACTCGAATGTTGTTCGGAGTCCCGGATGAGATCCCGGACGTCACGAGGAGTTCCGGAATGGTCCGTAGGTAAAAATTTATATATGGAAAGTCCTGTTTCGGGCATCGGGACAAGTTTCGGGGTTATCGGTATTGTACCGGGACCACCGGAAGGGTCCCGGGGGTCCACCGGGTGGGTCCACCTGTCCCGGGGGGGCCACATGGGCTGTAGGGGGTGCGCCTTGGCCTAATGGGCCAAGGGCACCAGCCCCACATAGGTCCATGCGCCTAGGGTTTGAAGGGGGAAGAGTCCTAGGAGGGGAAGGCACCTCCTAGGTGCCTTGGGGGGAGGGGGGGAAACCCCCCTTGGCCGCCGCACCCCCTAGGAGATTGGATCTCCTAGGGCCGGCCAACCCCCTTTGGCCCTCCTATATATAGTGGGGGAGAGGAGGGACTTCATACCTGAATGCCTTGGCCTTTGGTTGCCTCCTTCTCCCTCCCCAACACCTCCTCCACCTCCATAGTGCTTAGCGAAGCTCTGCCGGAGTACTGCAGCTCCATCAACACCACGCCGTCGTGCTGCTGCTGGTGCCATCTCCCTCAACCTCTCCTCCCTCCCTTGCTGGATCAAGAAGGAGGAGACGTGGCTGTTCCGTACGTGTGTTGAACGCGGAGGTGCCGTCCGTTCGGCGCTGGTTATCGGTGATTTGGATCACGTCGAGTACGACTACATCATCACCGTTCTTTTGAACACTTCCGCTCGCGATCTACAAAGGTATGTAGATGCATCTAATCACTCGTTGCTAGATGAACTCCTAGATGATCTTGGTGAAACGAGTAGGAAATTTTTTGTTTTCTGCAACGTTACCCAACAACAGCAACAACGACAGCAACAACAACAACAACAACAACAACAACAACAACAACAACAACAACAACAACAACAACAACAACAGCAACAACAACACCATCAACAGCAACAACAACAACAACAACAACACC
>NW_021299235.1:0-1127 GCF_002162155.2 Triticum dicoccoides
ATGAAAACATCACAAGGCAGTCACCACTCAACAGTATAGTATTAAGATTGACACCGCAGTCACCATTCATATAGTCATTTGCGGTGGCAACTAAAAGATATAATAAATTTGTTGAGAAATATAGGTGCGCTTTGACACAAGAAGAGCATAAATATTTGAATGCGCCTTCTTTGAGTTAGGGCCATAGATATCTTGTTCCATGTCCACCAACCGAACCTAGCAATCACATTCTTCCATAGATCTAAACAAAGAAAGATAGAATTAAAATATGATAAGTGGTAGCATAGTGTCTGTTAGTGGTCTACCCATGATGTATTAAGCAGCGCTATCAGCTTGGTGGGCAATTAAACAAGACATGAGAGAGAGAGAGAGAGAGAGAGAGAGAGAGAGAGAAAACAAGTGCTGGGTCTATGCAATTACCGTAGTCCTTTCAGAAAATGAGTGACTGAGATAATTGTTTTTCTGTGAAATCTTATGAGTAGGGCGCACATTTCCTTTTGATTCATAATAAAAAAACAGTTTATTTTATGAGAAAATGTTGGTCAATAGACTAAACCAGATATGAACAGTGCAAAAGCTCAGAGAGTAGAAAAACATCAAGCTACATTTGGCCTACAGCATGCCAAGTCAGTAACCTAGTGCTGCTTGCACGTTTGACGCACCCATGAATGCTTGGGCGAGGCCATTACTGTTAGCAAAGTCGGTCCAAAGGAACCGGATCTAATTTGATAAACCTAGCAGTACATCTTCCAAAAGGACCCAAAAGAAACAAATAAGAAGAAATTATAGGTCAGTCCTTGCATTTTACACGGAGGATATCAGACCATGAAACTAGTTTGAAATTTGGTCCATACAACATGCATCAATACAGTAACTAACCCATCGTCACCAGGGGCAATTTAAAAAGTGCAAACTTCGTGTTTTGGTACATTCAATAGTTTGTGTCATCCACCATAATATATTGCAAGTTCAACGAGGTTCTTTTATTCTTATTGGTGCAATGATACATATTGGTATACATCAACAAAAGTACAGACATATCTACGTGGCAATGCACGTCCATCTATGTCTATGTGGCATGGAAACCTCCACGGGAAATAGGTATCAATTGTAGGTCATATTTTCTT